>NW_019243883.1:888620-951549 GCF_002742605.1 Olea europaea var. sylvestris | reverse complement strand
TTGAATTCCTTAAAAACCAAGAAAATTGGTCCCTGAGGGGGGAATTGAAAAATCAATTCCATGAAAATTTTTTGCCATCAAACATGTATTTTTGGGTGGAAATGGAAAATGTCCATGGAAAAAACCATGCCTATCATTAAGGCCCTTAGAGATAAATCTTATTAATCATTTCTTTAGTATCCTTATCGATTTAGTAGTCTTGTCTCTTATCAAGAGAAATTACATCATTCCATATAGATTTTCAACGGTCTCTGTATATGGTAACATGCACTGCAAGTTTTACGGATAACACTCTTTTACTAGAAAATGTTTGCCCACTTGGTTGACATTAACTCACATACGTGGGACTCGCATTAAAAAAAAAAAAAAAAGGTTGGGACCCATCCTATATTGTGAGTGTCGGTCAAGGAGGGTGTCAACCTTCACTGTTACGGTAGCAGGGCTCAAGTTTTACAGTTAAATTTTCTAATTGTACTTTAGAAGGACATTTCTGAAGTACAAATTGAAGATTTCAAGAGATGGTCTCCCATATATGTCAAAATGATATGCGTGGAACTCCAAAATGGTCATTTCATTTTACGAGTTAGATTTACAAAGTGAATCATTTTATAAGGTTACAGAACAGTTTTAAATAAAAGGAACAAAAGTTACATATTGATGACAAAAAAGATAACTTGGAATTTCAAATTAAGCAACTAAAAATCTTGGAATTACTACAGGTCTAGAACACGTCTGAAACTCGGAAATCAGTTGGTCATAGTCACACTAATTGGTGGACTATGGCGGTCCAAATATAGGCAGCTTGGCGGATGAGAATTGTTGGTATTTTTTTGTATCGGTAATTATAAATTTATTCAAACAATCACATAAAATTAAGGAAATCAGGGATATTAAAGAATATCGAAAAAGTATAAAACTGTAATATTATAAACATTTTTAAGATATCTTTAACAATTATAAAGTGTCTATAGGTTAAATAATTTAAAATTGTATTTTTGATATAGAACAAACGAAGGGTTTTATGAAGTGAAGTTCAATACCAGGTGGAGAACCCTGGGTTGGGAGTTAGTAGAGGGGTCGCGCCATCATGGAAAATTCTTATTGTCATTTTAAAGATGATATAAATAAGGATGCAAAAGTGGTGAGATGCCAATTTAAACCCAATTTTACACCATCGTTGGAGATGCTCTAAGCCCACCTTTCTTTGATGTTTGATAGTCGTGTCTCAGCAAGAACCAGACATTTTCAGTGTTCAAATATTCAAATGTTAAGCAATTATCTATTATGGGAAAAACATGATTTTCCTTCCCGCATTAACCAAATGCAGAAGTTATGAATCCAATTATTCAGGATACCATGCACTTCCACATAATTTGTTAATATACTATTATGTGATTTGATCATTCTAGCAATACTTCAACATCGAAAATGGGCGTACAATTTTATTTCTACTCTGAATTTATACTAGTCATGGCCAAGGGCGGACTCAGCCGTTTTGGATTGTGGGATCAAAAATTAGAGTCATGTTCAGTGCCCACATGAATGATCGCGAGATTGACACAACACACACACACATGAGGTCGGGATTATTTTATTCATGACTTGTCATCACATACGTCATTCTTGTTTTGACTCTTGTGAATAAAGAAATAGGTGCGATTTCCTCGTGCTTACTCCAAAATAATTTCTCGTCAGCATAAATTAGCTTCATTTTTTTTTCTCAACTAATATTTTGGATTAAAAATCGTTAAATGACAAGTTGAAAATATCAAGCAAAAGGTGGCTGTTAAAAATATATTTATTAATCCTAATGTTTATCTTTTAATATATATGTGTGTAGGTAGTGTCCATGTGGTAACAAAGGTAACAATTTCTTGTTGGAGGCACAAACTAGCTTGATTTCTTCACAACGTATCTCTTGGATAGAGATAAATTAATGATGAATTTAAAATAGTGAACCAAAAATAACTATTATAAATAGATTTTTTAAGCAGTCAAAACGAAGAATCAAGAGATGTCCGAGAGGTCCCAACTATGTTGGCATATTCATAACACCCTCATTATTTGTCCATTGAATATTTTATTAAAATAAAAATGAATAAATTTTTTTGAGAATTGAAAAAACAAATAAAATTATAATCGATTGAACGGTAATTGCAGGTGCTAGCTTGTCCTATCAAGAACAAATAAACCAGAACTAAAATCTGGAGGCTGAATACTAAGCATTAGCAATGATTGCTTCCAAAATAGTTTAGTTACAAATTTTGTTGAAGGAATTGAGGCATCCTCTGCTTGATCCTCCACTGTTATTATGTGATAATTTAGGTGCTAAACATTTTATTTTTAATCCAGTGAATCACTCATGCACGAAACATTCAAATAGATATTCATTTTTTTCGAGATCTTGTGTAAAAATGAATCCTCAAAGGTTAACATGTACATACCACCGATCAACTTGCTAATTTACAAGCATTGTCCAAACCGATCAGGACTCTGCTACTAAGAAACTAGATTTGAGTTACTAATGGCGCACCACTTTTGAGTGGGTGCATAAGAGTAGAAATATCTTCCATAAACCATGATCTTAGCATTGTGAAATCTGTTTCATGATCTCAGTGAAATAATCTCCATGATCTTAGCATTGTGATTTGATCCTTTCTAACATGTATTACTCATTCATTGTAATTCAATTAATCAGGAACATAGTCAGGGATTTGCTTCTCTTGTATGTACTAAAATAGTTGTTTCTCATTTGAAAAAATCATGTATATATTCAAATGCATGCTATGAATGGAAGTGTGACAGCATTACCAAATTTTGTGTATTTCTACATAGACGTGGTAGAAGGAAGTGAGTGACATAGCCATGCAAAATGGAGTGGAAAGTAAATGGAGCAAACTTGCTTTATTCCCTAGTTATACCTCATATATAGAATATAAGAGTGGTTTTTCTTAGAGGGTCGGCTCTAAAAATTTTGAGACTCTAAGCGACTATTTATTAGAAGGTCCTTATACATAATTTTTTATAAGTGTAGCAACAATATTAAATATTTTAATTAATAGCATTTTTAAATATAAAAATAATTAAACTACACGGGGGGAAAAAAAATTAGGCCCCCAACTTTGGAGGCCCAATTGGAGGCCCTAACCCATTACTTTAGTGGCTTTGGCTCAGTCTGGCTCTGGTTTTTGCTCAAAACATTAGAATATAAGGGTTCGTTTGATTGTAAGGATGAAATTTGGGTGGAAAGAAAACGAATTTCAGGAAATTGAATTGCCTAAAACTTGTTTTCTTGGGAATTGTCAATTAAATGCATTTGATTAATATAGTTTTTCACATGGAAAATATTGAAATTTTGGATCTTTTGACGTTCGTTTGGTCATGTTTTTCATGAAAATTGTCAATTAAATGGATAATTTTTTTTTAATTGTCAATTGATTTTGTTCTCATTACTGAAAAAAAAAAGTTAGAAATCATTTTCTCACCAAAACCAAAGAAATTGGTTTTTCTTAAAAAGCTAGAAAAGAGGACCACGTGGGGTGGGAAGTGGAAAACCAATTCTATGGAATTTGTTTGCAATCAAACACCCAATTGTGGGTGGAAATAGAAAATGTTTTCCATTTTCCATGAAAAAAAAAGTTATCAAACATTGCCTAAGAGTGGTTCACAAGTTTTCATAATTTTATTTTTTATTTTTTATTTTTTTATATATAGACAATGAGTATTTATTACACATGAAGAGAACTTTGTTGGTGGAGAGGAGAGGGGGGTTTTGTCACCTAATCTTTGGCTTCACATTTAATTCTATTAACAAAATCTCGACCTTTATCTTAACACGATTTGATTCGTATTGATATTCTGAACCTCATTTCGACATTAAGTTAATCTATCATTTATGTTTTGATATATTTGGTTTCTAAATTACAATAAAAAGTTAAAAGAATTTCAAGGTAAGAAAAAACTAAATGCTTTTTGTTTATATAATAATATGAGATAGATTTGTTTTATTTTTTTCTGCTTAATGTAGGCAATTAGGGATAATCTCCTAATTAAGATGTGTTTATGATAAGCATTATCGCATATGATTCCGCTGTGTTAAAACTGAAAATGGCAAGCCATTGAATTGATTTTGTAAATGCCAGAAATTTGGTTGACACTGCGACAGATTTTTTAGCAATGGCTTGAATCAACATAAATGCCACCAAAAAAGTCAGTGCAATGTAAATGTTTAATTTGTATTATGTTAAGGATTTTGAACACCCCAATATATTGACCCCTCACAACGGAGGAAGGCCACGACGAATAAAAAAATCGTGGGCTCCTCTATTGTGATGGAGTCGGTCAACCCTGGTATACAAGTAGCAAGATCCTTATGTTAATCTATTTCACCTGTGAGTTGTTGCACTATGTGACAATTCACAACTAAATAATTGGTGAAATTTGCTCTGTGACAGTAATTTGTGCCTTAATTTAAACAAGTATTTGTCACATGTGCAATGAATTTTTTTGAAAATTGTATTAAATCTTTCAGAGATTGTGTCATTTATTCAATGAGTGTGTGTAAATTGTAACAAATCAAGAAATTTGCCAACTTTAAAAAATGATTAAATTGGGATAACACCATATAATATTCAAAACTCATGAATTGTGATATTGATACTCCGTCGTAAATTGTGAATGTTACTAGTTCAATCCTAAAATCACCTAGAGGGAGGTGAATATGTGAATACTGCAGAATTAAAAAATTCCAATTTAAAAACAACAAGTCACATTTTAATTGTTCTAGATGTTTAGTCAATCAAATCAATTTTATTCTAAGTTGAATTGGCACAATAGAAAATAAAGTAGTGAATAATACAAGATTTGTTGACAGAGTGTAGCGGAAATCTCTCGATAAATTTTGATTTCGGGCTCAGAAAACAATCAAACGAACACCGGTTTACCTTGGCTCGACCCGAGCTTTTCACCTTCACTTTGGACTGCTCTCTTTCTCTCTAACCCCACAAAGGAGAAGGGTGGTGGTGTTAGCAATCCACAAAGGTATGGAGAGGAAGAAGAACAGTTGTTGAATCTTACTCACAACCTCACATGGCTTCCATCTCTCTCGGTTGCCTCTCTTCTCTCAACTCTCCTCTCCATTGCTACAACACACACACACCACCAAAAACGGCTGGGAGATAAATACATATATATAGGTTAGTTTAGATCACTCTAATTGGGCCTAGATTTCACTAAGTGGGCTACCAATTAACCTAAACTAATGGGCCAATATTCAACTCTATATTTAATCACTAAATGGTCCAACTAACCAAATAATCATTCAACCCAAACCCGAACCATCCAAAAGTATAGTTCATCTCTGAGTCGAGCCAAGTCCATGGTGTTGATAAATAATCCGACAACTGTTTTAAATCATCGCCCGGATTATTCGGTATCAAAAAACCTAAAAATCTCCACCTTGATGCCCAATAATCTGCAAGCAACCAAAACACACAGTTTATACTTGCACAATCAAGGTAATCCAATAAAATTGGAATAACAGACCTTACCTCGTGTTTTGAATCAAAACATATATCATACTTGCTCCATGTACCCACCGGAGCTAAGGTAAAAAATACCCAAGTAGAAACAAGTATTCACAATGAACAAACAATCATGCGATGAAGATATATATAGGATAACACACATACAGATCTTTTCAAAATCATGTTCACACTGAACCACAAATTAACACCTAGTTAATCAGCACATGGTCAAACACATATGCAACAAATGCATAAAATGACCCCATGAAAGATCTCACCACACTTATCCTATCACATTTCGTGTTACTCCCACCTCGAGAACACATATCTCCTCTCATCGCCCACCATGCTCACTAAATAGATCACACAACTCATGTGAAAATGGCAAGTCATAATAGATCCTAAGCTCTCGGGATAATCCTCTATCACCACATCACTTCTCCCAACTTACGTGGATAATGGGACTCCACCTTACAGAAGTGATAGAAGTGCCTCTCTCACACTCCACCTGTACAGGGTCTCTTTCACAGATAAAGGATTCTACACATTTAATCACATCTCCACTCGTGATCCAAATGTCACACTCCACATCCCCTGATACAAATCACCATATACCCCTAGGCATCTATACTCTACCTTACCAAAAGACATCCAACTCATTGCTAATGCATCTCAAACTCACTATGGCAAATCAAAACCTTTCGGTGACCATAAAGGTTAATCCACTCACCAATGCTCCCAAAAATTCACAAAGAAAATAGAGGTGGCACTCTCAAAGAGAATCAAAGAAAAAGTCGATTACTTCATAACACTCACAAAGGAGGCTCACAAAAATAAAGAAGGTAACTCTAACATGGCTGCCTCACATAATCTCACAAACCACATATGCTCACAAAGATAAAGGAGAGAAACGACTACCCAACTTTCTTCTCACTACCACACTCTCACGCCACTCACAGAGCAAATAGAGTACGCCACAAAACTTAACTCACTATGCATGTAAATATATTACACAAAGTAATAAGTCACTCTAACTCATGCAATTACACATATCAAATATATTAAAAGTGTAACATCAACATTGCAACATAATTAAGTGACCACATACATGCAGAAAGGATTACATACAGATGCAATGCAAGAACCAGGTTTATTCTCTCAATAAACCTCACTAGGATCACTACTCAACCCTAAAGCCACATTCGCCTTGTCTCTATCCTCATCTTTCCTTTTATTATCATACTAGGACAATCTCTTTTAACTATGTCCAAATTTTACTACAATTAAAATATATGTTATTTTTCGCACTTACCTTAGACCTACATTTCCCACCAATGCCAAATAATGACCACAAGTAAAGTATGAACATAATTCACATAGAATAGTCCACTAAACTTTCCTAAGGCCACATGCAATTCTAATAATGTAGAAAAATTAACAGCAAATTCACAAAGAATTTAAGGCAAATAATTAACAAATAATTTTTAGGTCTAACAATAGGTAATGATTACCCCTTCATGGTAACCCCAAACCTAATGTCACCCCACGCGATGACCTTTAATGTAAAAATAAATTACTCTACACATTTATTTCAACTACAATAATAAAAAGCAAAGAATACGATATGGAGGGGACCACATCTGAAAGTCCGTAAATATCAAGACATACGAATTCACCACTTTAGGAATATCACTGTTCATCCTAAAGTCAACAGTAATCACAGCAACACGAAAATAGCACCCAGCACCCGAACGTCCAAGGGCAAAATCGTCCAACTTTCACTGTACTGCTCCAAACTGAAATCTGAAAACACTGCAGGGTCCATCTCGTCATGGGGAAGATTCTGATTGAAGACTACATCGCCGGAATCCTCCAGACCCGCCCTCACGCGCCATTACCGGAAACCCCACGCGTCGTGTCGACCGGCCATGCGCCGGCAACCTGTCACCCTTCCGATTTCTTCTCCGCCTGCACAGTGCACCGGTGGTGTCCGTTTTGCCAAACTCCTTTTGGTTTCACCAGAAAACGCCAAAACAGATTCGGCAGAAATTAAAAAAACTGGATAGTTTCTGCCTCTGATTTCCAGATCCGTTTCCGACCACTTCCAGCCCGTTTTTAGCCCCAAAAATCACAGATTTATCAACAACACAAGCTCTGATACCATTTGTAGTGAAAATCCCTCGATAAATCTTGATTCCGGGCTCAAAAAATAATCAAACGAACACCGATTTACCTTGACTCGACCCGAGACTTTCACCTTCACTTTAGACTGCTCTCTTTATCTCTAACCCCACAAAGGAGAAGGGTGGTCGTGTTAGCAATCCAAAAAGGTATGGAGAGGAAGAAGAACAGTGGTTGAATCTTACTCAACCTCACATGGCTTCCCTCTCTCTCGGTTGCCTCTCTTCTCTCAACTCTCCTCTCCATTGCTACAACACACACACACCACCAAAAACGGCTGGGAGATAAATACATATATATAGGTTAGTTTAGGTCACTCTAATTGGGCCTAGGGTTCACTAAGCGGGTTACCAATTAACCTAAACTAATGAGCCAATATTCAACTCTATATTAATCACTAAATGGTCCAACTGACCAAATAATCATCCAACCCAAACCCGAACCATCCAAAAGTGTAGTTCATCTCCGAGTCGAGCCAAGTCCATGGTATCGATAAATAATTCGACAACTGTTTTAAATCATCGCTCGAATTATTGGGTATCAAAAAACCCAATACAGAGAAAATCTTTCACTAGATTAAAAATTTCAAGACCAAGCTAGCTGTAGACGATAAGAAGTTAAAATTTGATCTAGCATAGAAAATTTACTAGACTCATTGATCTAATTCTTACAATCTCTATGGCTTGCTGAAACGTGCTTTCCTCACACCTGCTCCCGATCTTATGGAATTATCTATTTTCTATGGATCACCAAGAACACCTTGCTCTTGTACACTTTCTGTGCTTTCGAAAACTTAAGCAACCTCTGATATATATTGAGAAAATACATTCTTGATTATATTTAAGAAGTGAGTGTTTTGGATAATATGATTTTGATTTTTTTTTTCAACTTGTGGTTGATTGATCTCAAGATGTTAAATAGTTGTTTGATCTCCAAAGGATGTTATGAAGGTATAAAATAATGATCAACCACAGTTTTCATGAAATAGGATTTTATGTATTTATAGTAGAGATATATTGGATAGTATAAAATAGATAGAACTCTTGAAAATTGTGAACTAGAGTTTTTCAAAAAACACCTTGCTCGAGCTATAGTCGACGTGACAAGTGAGCAACAATGATTCTGTTTTGGATGCTCGAGCATTAGTTGGTGACAGGCTAGCATAATTCCGACGACTCTTTCTCCATGTTTCCTATTCAAATCTAAAGACTCGTAGTTTATCAATACAACATCCTAAAAGGCTCCTTGACTTTTATAACCTTTTATAATAATCATTTTGTCTAAAGAATAGCCTATACAAAATAAATCCTAACAATCTCTCTTTAGCGTTTTGCGACAAAAACTATACAATACAAGTTAATAAAGTAAAAATAAAACTAATCTACCCAAAGTCAAACTGCATATCCGTCTCTTGCATTCTTTGTTAAACAGCTTTTCTGAAATCAACAATTTAAATACCAAATGTAAAAGCACGTGAAACAAAATATATAAAAATTGAAACACACTATCATAAATATGCTAGCTAGATTGAAAAGTAATACAAATGTTAATCAAAATAACAACTGAAATATTAATATCACAAAACATCAAAACTCAAAAATACTATTATCTTTATCTGATGCCATCATCCCCCCTACTACAAATTCTCCAAAAAAATGCCAAAATGTAAATAATGCCATTATCTTTATCTAATGCTATCATCTCTCTCCCATTTTTGTTACAGATGATGAAGGAAACTATATCATATGCAATTATCTTCTTCTCCCTTTTATTTATTTATTATCTAATGCAATTATATAATAACTCAAAGATGTAGTTGATAGCATGCACAAGCATAATCAATTATAAATAAACTTTCCCACCACTCAGTTCAAGTCAAGATAGAATAAATTATATAAGTGACCCGTGTGTGTAAAGTGTCACCAATCATTTGTAAGCAGGACTCTAAATATAAATTTTGTAAGAAATGATATGTTAACCATCACTATCAATAAGTTTATTCATCTACTTATGACAGTCAAACCAATAATAACATATTAGAGCCTATAGAAGAAACTCATTTTATGTATATTATTCTTTTCTTCCCTTGAATTTGAGCATATAAATGTAATTTATTTATTTTTTTTTAAATTTTAAAGCTCATCAATTTTTTCTATTCGATTTTTTTTTAATCTTATGTGCAATATCTTCTCTATTAACTGACTAAGATGATTGTTGTAATGATCTTTAGGCTGATTAACCCAAGTCAATAACCGTAAGCACCAAGTTATGAGAAACCCCACAAGCTTAATTTCTTGATTTAGACAGGCTACGAAGAAGAGTATAAAATATTGAACTTTTTTCCTTTTAAGGGAATATACTTGAGGTTAAGTCTACTAGAATAAGGTCTGTTCAGGTTCAAAGTCACATTATCAACATATGACTGCCATCCAAGTCTCACAGATATGGTCCAATCCTACTTACAATATTATATTGTGCATAGTGCAGATGATACTTGAAGAAACATATACTAAGTACTACATAAAAACTTTAACAAATAATGGAAAATATGCTATATTATATCAATTAAACTCATACTTGATCACAACAAACATGTTCAACGTCAAAAAAAAAAAAAAAAATTCTTTTTCTTTCTTTTTTTAATTGATAAAACATGAATACACCAAACACACAAAATAAAAAATATGCAACACAAAACAAAACATAAAAAATGTACTTGCCAATGCAATCAAAACGAGATGTATGCTACCATGAGTAAGCACAAGCATGGACTAAAAATACTAACTCGCTATGGCATAAAACTTCTCCCTCCTTGAAGAGCAACACAACCAGCATTATCAGTCAGAGCATCTCTTGTTTAAAGAGATCACTCTTAACTTTGACTTGTCTAGTGGAAGAATTATTTTGAGTCAACTGAGTTATTAACTCGATTAATTGACTCGCTTGATTAATAAGGAAGTTAATCCAACTATCAACATCCTTTTTTCTATTTTTATTTAGGAGTTTATGACACCTAAACCTTATATGTCCTAACTCACCACAATTGAAACAAGTAGGGATAAAACTTAGGTCTAAAATTATATGGTTCGCTGATATTTATTCCTAGGTTGGTAGGTCCTACGCTAGTTAGTAGGTTTATGTCTTACGATACTCTTGTTCTTGAGTTCAGAATTAGGAACATACTTAGACTGATTAATAGCAGGGACAAAAATGTTTTGGGAAGTACTAGCTCTACTATAATTGGTCTCTTTATATCCAAAGTGTAAATGGCTGAAACTTATTTAGGCTTTAAATAATGACATTCTATAGTTCTTTTGATGAAATATAGCTTAATTCGTGTTATATTGTATCTAATAGGTAAAACTCATGAGTTGATAAAGATTTGGAGAAAACAAACAAAAAATCAAGAAAATTGGTAAAATCAAAACTATGGGGACTAAAATGTAATAATAATTCAAAAGTTGTTTTGGATTGCGAGATGACGATTCAAGAATGCTAATAGTCAATTGGAGTTGAAAAGAAGTCAATAAGATGAGAAATTGTCGAAAACGATCAAAATACACACATGAGAAAGTTCATGGACCAATTTGCCCAAATATTTGTACCCTTGCGTATGCTATGGCCACAAAAAGCATTATCTAAGGCCAAATTCTGTGTATTGTGCATACGCACCAAATGAAGCATGCATACGTATGTTTTAATTTCGAGAAAAATATGGTGTTTCCTTATTTTGTTTTGGAGACCTTTGGTATGCAATATTTGGGCACTCCATATATACGATAGATTCTAATCAATTTTGAAAGCAAAGAACAAGGATAACAACCTGGAATCAAGCCGAATTGCATAGGATATAGAAAATTCTTCATCCAGATTCAAGATTCACATCAAAAGTATGGAAATAAATCCTATTTATTTATCATTTCTTCTTTCTGAGTGTTAATTTTCCAATTGTTCTTTTGTAATTTAATTCTAAATATGTTAGGCAGGTTTTTCAATTGTATTAAATGGGTGTTTGAACCCTATATCATTTATATCAATTCAAGACATTCATTTAGGAAGTTCTTGTGTTGTTTGATTGATTTTACATATCATTGCACTATCTGGTTGTTTTGTCATCAATTGAATAATTAGTTCGTTGTAGTGTAACAATATTCATAATAAGTCTAGAAAATAATAAAATCAACATGTGTAATTAGAATTTGGAATAATAGCTTTTCACACATGCAATCTTAATGATAATCTAAGCTAGATGCATGACTTTTATATGAATTCGGATTAAGAATATGATCATTTCATGTTAGTCATAGGTAGGCGTATCTTGGGAAAGAGCCTTTAACATATTAGCTTTATCGATAGTCAAACATACATGAATTGAATATATTAATTATTGAGAGTTGAAATAGATAAAAATAGGAGGATACATGAATCCAATACAAGCAATCACATAAACAACATCACATTTACTTGCTTCTTAGAGTAGAAATTAGTATAAATAACAAAACTTGATTCTCTTTTGATGTTGCTACGCTTCGAATTTGATAAAAAAAAATATTGAATTACAAAATAGACTTTATTCCTCATGATAACGATACTCTTTACTCACAAATCTTATAATTGTACAACGATTTTGCATGTTTGCGAAATTATCTTGAACATAAGCTATAGTCTTTAAACTTATGAATTATTCCAAAATAATCAAAGTACTTTGGACTATTTTAAGTCCTAAATTGAACCTTCAAAACTTATATGGCGGAGGTAACACTAGAAGTCATCTTAATTAAAATAACAAGTTACCTTCCAAAATAGTTGATACTATAGATATTAATGAGGTGTAACTTTTTAATATGTAATCGAATTCAAGTATACAAAATAGTTAATAAGTTTTGGCTTCTTATTTTTCATTTAAAAGCTAGAATAAGGGTTAGTTGTTTCATGGTTGTTTTGATATAATTCCATAAAATACTGGAATTCTTCCGATCTTCAATCTTTCTCAACATTCTATGGAATTAACAAACTAGATTAAATTGCAGTGTGGGGGTTCGATTCCTGAAACATGGAATTGGACTCCTTGTAGGTGCAGTGTACAGGCAGCTCTTGTTTCCCAATTTGTTGGGGCACATTCTGCGATTTACCTTCCTCATAAAACTCTAGGGGTGGGGCCCTCAAGGTTTGGGTTCAACCTCCTTTTTTTTTTCTTTTTTTTTATTATTTATTTTTAAACAAACTAGATTAATTTTTAAACAAACTAGATTAAGTTGTTATTATCTATTTTCGGTGCTTGTGCTACATCGATTGGTATCAAAGCCTCACGCTCTTTGTGATGCCTTCTTTACGATCACTCCAAGAAGACGTGAGAGTCCTATGACGAGTAGATATTAGAGATTTACCTAAATTTTTGACCTATCATGGTAGGATAGACATTGGGACTGTAGTGGTCGACTTCTTCTAGATTAGGGAACTTTGGAGACCGACCATTAGGAAGTCCAAATCATTTAAGGGCGTTAGAAACACAAGCGCGTGCTTCGAGTCGTCATGGAACCCAAGACATTGCGATCAAGAGAGGCCCTTTAGGGGACAATAGGCTTGAAGGTTGGTTCGGAGTGGTCGTGGCTGCACTTAAATTATTTATTATTTACTTATTTATTTTTTTAATACAATTTAATTTTAGAATTATAAAATAAAATTAAGTCCCTGTTTGTTTCTTATTCTTTCCTCATTAAAATAAAAAATATAACCGTTATCTGTCATATCGAAATATCAAATTTGAGTTTCTATCTCTTGTGTAAGGTATATAACGATTATATTTTTTATTCTTATTTTTACAAAACCTAGAAATAAGAGCTGTGGCATTGGTGCGACTTTCCCGCTGCAGAATTGTGCCTAGGTCACATATCTATTATACTCGCCACGGTTCCCTCAAGTTTGAATTTCCTTATTTTCCCTCTCTGTGTCTTTTCCTTTTCTTCACATATTGCCCAAATCTTGTTCGTAGAAATGCCCGAACAAAAATTCAAACCCACAGAACAAATACCCACAACTGCTCTTAGAAGATCCCCGAGGTTTCTCCAGTCTAATCAACCCGAACAAGGAAACCCAGTAAGCAGAAAATCTGAACCCAGTAAAATTTGGCTCCAGAATTCTTGTCCCACCCCCATTTGCTCCGCATTGCAAAGTTGCTCGAGCAAAACCCAGAAGGATGAAGTTTCCACGAAGCAAAAGGGAACAGCTATTTTCTCTAAAAGATTGAAAAAATTGAGTAATGGGTCAAGAAGATACACGAGATCTGATGGTAGAGCTGATATGAGAAACAATGGGAAAGACATTGATTTGGGGAATAAATATGTGATAGAAAGGAGGGTGACCCGGAGATTCAAAGAAGAAGTTTCAAGGAAGCAAAAGGAAATGGATACCGGGTCGAGAAGGTTGAAAAAACTGACTACTGGGTCAAGAAGATACGCGACATCTGATGGCAGAGCTAGGAAGAAAAATGGAGAAGGCATGGATTTGTGTAAGCAATATGTGATAGAAAGGAGGGTAACTCGGAGTTTGACTAGGGAAAATAGGAATGTAATTGTGGAGGTTACTGAATGCGTTCCAACGAATGATTGCAGTAACAGAGCAACGGTTTTGTCAGACGAAGGAAAGGCTGAATTGGGTGTAAATTTGTCTGCACAATTTGCTCGTAACGCTGAGAAAAGGGTCGTTCCTTGGCCTGGTCGAGTGACATTCAGCGAGCACTTTGAGAAGGGCAGCAATGATTCGACTGATTGTTTGAATAAAGTAAAGGCGAAAGGGTCATTACCTAAACAAAGTATAAGTAAATTTGACGAGCATGAATGGGATGCTATAATTGCTGGAGGAGATGAAAAGGAAGGGAATGGGTGTAGAGGAAAGACATTGATCCATGAGAACAGGAGTAGAAGTCGAATAGAGGAAGGGCATAGCATTGTTAAAGGATGGACTAAGGAACAAGATTTGGCATTGCAAAGAGCTTATTTTACTGCAAAGCCAACGCCTCACTTCTGGAAGAAAGTAGCTCAGATGGTAATGCATCTCTACTTTTCACCATTATATTTATTACGCTTTGAGTTCCTGTTTCCTTTTTCTTCTTTGTTGCGTTTTGCTTTTCATGCTACTTCTTTTATAATTTATCATATGGCTCTTAATATAGGATCCAAGCCCATTATCAGTGTCATTATGCAATTGAAAAGGAGCTAGTGCAACTTATGACCACCAAAATTGCATCATTTGGCAGCAACAGTAATACACTTATGCAGAGGCAGCTTTGCTAAACAGAATAGAAAATAGGGGGCTTAGTTAGTTTTAGTTTTCTAGTTACTAAAATGATGCGGTCTGGACGCCTTTCCAGAGCATTTTGAAGCATTGATCCTTTGATATAGGCATTCCGCAGGAACTTTTGCTGTGGACGTAGTCATTTTCCTTAGTGGGGCTTAAATCACTTGTTAACTCATGACTGAGAAATAATGGAAGAAAACCTTTCTAAGTTAGCAAACTGATGATAAAGGAGTGAGGAATAGAGAAGGGGAACATAATTCATGAGTCTGATGAGTGTAACAAGTATAACTCTGTCTGCAGTGAGAAAATTCATTCTGTTTTGGAACTGAATTTGCAAGACTGCCCCTGAAATCTGACTTTTGGGAGGTGGTAAAAAGCATAATAGGAGAAATATTTAGCTGCTCCAGCCCCTAATATGGCAAATTGAAGAGGCTAATTGGGTTTAACTTGACTGATGTTTATTTGCTGGCAGAGAATAAAACTTAGTCCTGTTCTTATTTAAATACGCAATATTTAGAGAAGTAAAACACGGTCTAAATTTTGTCTAAATACGTTAACTTCTTTCATACTGTTTTGTCAAATTTGAATGCATGGCTAATTTGTGTTGACTATTGCTTATAAGGGCTATTATGGGAAGCATAAATTATTTTGGGTTTTCTTAGAATATTTGTAATTTGTAAAGAGCTTCTTATATTTTTCCCCATCTTTCTTTTCTTTCATCCAATGGCTGTTCTTTCACATGCCTAAAAGGCATTTAGAATGTTTGTCTCTTGGCATGGTCCCCACCGAGAGGGCTTGTGTAAATTCTTAACTTCAGAGGGTCTATGGAATTGACCCCATAACTCGGCGTGGATGGAATTCAACCTCTGATTGTTACTTGAGTATGCGTCCTTTAACAGCTGAATGTAAAACTTTTTTATTTTGATCTCTCCCATTAGCCTGGTGACCGATATAGAATAACTCTATTGGTCTGAGGTTCTAATTTTACCACCTGAACAGTTGGAAGTGAATCACCAACCAAAAATGACTCATGGAGCTCTTAGTGCACCCAGCTTCTATAGAATGAACGATAGAAGTTATATTTAATTTTTAGATCTTGGCTGCAATTACCTTTTGTCATCTTCTAGTTTTTTGTCTTCAATAAATGCATTCATCATGTAGGCATATATGTCTACATCACTTAAATTATGATTGTTAGTGTTATGATTCTGAGTTGCAATTTTATAAGGTGAAAGTGCGATTGCCTCTAGATTGCTTATATAAGTCTTAGTTTTAATATTAAAAAGTGTAGGTTCTTATTTAAATTATGGATAACATTAACATCTAAAGTGGATTAGATCATCCTTATCCCTCGAGTTTAATCAGCATTGAAAATTTGGGAAACGCAAGAAGAATTTGCCCGTCTTTTTGTGCGTATGAGGTTTGAAGTATGCTTCTTTGTTTTCCTACTCTTCTAATGGAAAAGAAAAAGTTATAGTCTCCCTATGAATGATCTTAAATCAGCATTGGAATTCTAAACAGGTGCCTGGAAAATCTGCACAGGAATGTTTCGATAGAATTCAATCAGAAAACTTGACTCCATCTCAACCTCGAGCGTGTTCAAGGGTAAGGAAAAAGAATGAATCACCCCTCTCGCTTTCTGCGGGTAAATTGCTGAATTCTGCTGAAACAAAAATTAAAAAATTTAGATCCAGCAAGAGGAAGAGCCTTCTTGCACTGAAGACTGTAAGACAACTAATAGAAAAGCAGCAGAATACAGATTATGAAGCAGATTTGTTTACAGTTCTTGAGCCGACAACAAGTCCGTCTACTCAATTTTTTCAGGAGAGTGCAGAATTTGCCACCCCAGAACAGAGCAAAAAAGGACTTGGCTTCCTAAAAAAATGCCAGGAAAAATCTTCTTCAGCTCATAAGAAGCAACTTTCACGATTAAAGAGTTCGTGTAATACAGCTTTTGTAAGTCCCCCAGTTCTAAAACAGATTAAAAACAAAGCGTTACATGAGAAATACATAGATCAGCTACATTTGAGGGAAGCCAGGAGAAAGGCAGCATCAACAAATAATGCCAAGTGTGTTAAAAGCAAAAACGACAAAAACAACTGTCATTTAGAAAAAGGAAATGCAGTTAAAGCTGCAAAAGATGCTCTGCTTTTTGATACACAAGAAGCTATCAATCAGCTCCGACAGTCGAGCAAAATAGACATTGATGACATTGACTATGATTGCTTTCTTAGTGATGAGGATGAAGGTGAAGACAGATTTTTATAATTTCTCTTCTTTTAATCAGTCATAATCTCATTTGTAACTATAACATGCTTCAGTAATCTAGCTGAAATTGTCCATGTTTGAGTCCTGTAATACGGCAGTAACAGGATCCTAGTATCCATCTGAGGTACAACATTTCTGTAAGAAATAAAAAATGCTGATTCATATGGGTGTTCCTTTTATTCCTGTGAATTGCATCACATTTCATTGTTGTTGGGTGATTCAATACTTGGTATTGGGCTGTGTTAATCCTTTCTAGTTCTTTACTTTAATCTTCATAACTGTAAACTGATAGCTGATTCCAGAAAGTTGCTGGGAATCAGCACGTGCACGTCACTAAATTAAAAAATGGGGATGCAAGTTCATTGCAACTAGTTTAGCCTACTCTAAATTTATTTGTGTTTTGCTCGAGCAGTCGCTAACAATTAAAAATGGATCAGACGATTGTGTAAGGAACAAACTTTTTGAGACAGTCTCAAAAAGGAGTGTTTTATTGGCGATAACTTTACAATTGGAACTAAACAGAATACCTCCAAGGGGCGCAAGCACACGAATACTGAAAAGAAATGTTTAAGTCTAAACTAAGAAATTGAAATTATATATTCTCTGTTTGAGAGTGTTTGATTCTGGGGTTTTTTGCTCTATGTGTTCTCTTCCTTTTATATTTTCTTGATGATTTCTTCGTGATCAACTGCTTAGAAACTGTTTGATTACTTTATAACTACTCATTTTCTTTATGGTGGCTAACTTGTCGTGGAACTGCCGTCTCTAACTGTTGTCACTACTCTTTGTCGTTCAACCGTCTTCAACTGAACTCCTTGAATCGTGGAACGTGATAAGGTTACTTGATAACTACTTCAATAATTGCACTTCTGGATAACCATAACATCTTATGTTTGTTAAGATCCTGGGCGATTCGAAGGTTTGGGCGAGAACAGGGTCATAGCTCTGGGCGACTGTAAGACACTTCATTCGCTCAGATTTTGGGCGTCTTGCAAGTTTGGGCGATGATGTTACTATATTCGTGAGCTTCCACTACATTCATTAATAACCCTATCTGAGCCTTTATCCTAAATTGCCCAGTTGGGTTTCATTCTTTGGGTTATTTGATTTGGGGATTCCTCAATTGGGCTTCATTCCCTGGGCTATTCGATTTGGGTTGCACTTTTAGTGTGTCAACAATTACCCCCCAATATGGCAAAATTAATATCAATTATTAATCTTTGCCATATTTACTTTGTGTTTCCCAGCAACATTTGAAATTCCTAAGAATTTCAATCAATATTTCTTTCCATAGCCTGAAAAAGTGCTACGCTACAAACTCTTATAAACCCCAAAGACACGTCATTTCGTTGTACCACTAAATCACGTATCATTATTTCGCGTTTCTTTCTCGTCGTACCACTGTTCATCTTCTTGCTTCTCTACTACGTTTCTCGAGCAAACTTTAACAAAATTGTATTTCGTTCCCAATGGCTGCTCCACAAACCCAATCTGACGACTCTTTTAGCTTCGACGATTTCCGAAAAATCCTCACTCGGCCATATGTAAATCCGAACTTTCTTGCACCAGCCAATGCCAAACTTAATGAGTTCTAGCTGGGTCCTTCATTCACCAACGTCGAAACCGTCGCACAAGTGGCGGTAGGCCAGCTGTTTCCTTGTACTCAAGGCCCTCCATTCCTGAACTCTTTGCCGCTGAGGCCTATTCGTGAAAAAGGTATTCGCACTTGGCTCAAATCTGATGTTGTTTTCCGTAGATGGCATGCTCGCTTTGTGGGCCATGGTCCTACCAAGGCAATTTTTGATCGTGCTAGGATTTCTGATTTATTAGAAATCTCTCTTCAACCCCCAATTTTTGACCCAACACTTTTTTCTATTGCTTTAAGTTTTTGGTCTTCTGAATATAATACTTTTGTTTTCCCTCTTAGTCCCATGTCAATCACTTTAAGGGATGTTGGGGCCCTGATAAATTTTCCACCTTTGGGCGACACCATTTTCCCTGATATTTTGATTTCTGGTGTTGCCCAAAAATTTGACAAAAAACTCACCGAGTCCTATTCAAGCTTGCAAAGCTGTCATAATCACTCAAATGCTGAGCCTTCCCACACTGAGCGTGTGGTCTTTTTTCAGATATGACTTTGTAAATATATTCTGTGTGTACCCAATTTGAAGTCTTCTATGAGCTATTTACCCATAGCGCACGAATTAGCACGTGGTAGGCCTTTGAATATGTGTTCCTTTTTTTTGGCTGCCCTCTACAGAGGCGTGGCTTCTCTTTAATTTCAATTGAAAAATGGTGCATCTCCCAGTGGTAGTGACCTCTTTGGTTCGCTCAACTGTGGTTGAGAGCATATTTTCCATCACTTGGTGCTCTATCTATGTCCCTTCGTTTTGTTAGCTGTTATGGACTAGCCATTGACCTATTGAGCCCTGTAAATATGTCTAGAAGGGACATTTTTTTCATTCTTTTATACTTTAAATTCAATTCCTTCCTTCTTTCCCTTTCCTGCTCATTTAACTCCAGATTATGTGCAACCTCCATCCATCCTGGACAGTGTGAGTGCCTCTCTGCTCGTTTGGATTCAGTTTTTGATTGGGAGGGAGTTGTTCTATGATATTTTAACTGGAACCAATGCCAAAGATGAGGTTGAAATATATGCTCCCTAATTTTTTGCTCGCCAACTTGGTTTTGGCCAAACTTGGCCTGTTCCCCCTTGTTATTCAAAAAATTTGATAGACTGCTTTCACACCATTAATAAGGTAGAGGCACAAGTTATAGATGCTCACAATATTCTTTTGACGAGTAACTTTTCATTAGCCCCCTTCAATCCTAGCCGTGCCGTTCATCCCCTTTTTGAACAACTCTGGCCATCAGTGAAATGCAGATTGTTTACAATTGATGTCAATCGTGCTTTCCATTCACTGGATCAACCGACCATTCCTTCCACTTCTCCTATTTTGGTCACCCCTATGTCCATTAGGAGTCCTTCCTCTCCTGCTCGTGCTAAACAATCGGTTCGTCCCTCTACTTCTCTACCTGCCAAACCTACTGCAGCTAAGAGCGCCCCAAGCCGCAAACGGCCAGCTTTAGCATCTCCCATTTTGGAGGATGATGATGATACTCCTCTCATCGTCAGGAGAAAGGTAATTGAATTGAATTCTGTTTACTCACAAGCATACCTTTCTATGTGCTAATGGTTTTCTTGAATTTCTCAGAAAATTTTAGCCTCTCCTTTGAAGGCTTTGGTGCTGGCAGCTCCTGCTCCATCATCCTCTACTGGAGTTGCTTCGTCCAAACCAGCTAATGAAGGGACTACGCTTAAAGAGAAACCTTCAGTCCTGGAACCTTCATCACAATCAATGGACGAACCACCTTCTTCCCAGGGCGCCGACCCCCCAAACGTTGAACCAGAAGGTAATACATTTTTGATGTTTTACCTTTGCTTGTGCTATTGGTTTCTGATTTGTTGCTTCTTTAATCATGCAGAGGCTCCCATGGGTCTGCCTGTTGTGGTACAGTCTTCTCATCCAGACAGGGGGAAGTCTCCCCTGGTGGTGGGGCCATAGGTGGTGGAGCCAACTGGTGATATGCCACCCCCCAAGATTGTTGATGAGGAAACCTTTTGCTTCACTTTTATTTTCACTTTGTTTATTGTGGTGAAAACCTTCAATGTTGGCATTTTTCTTTGCAGGATGCTGATGAGATTGTGCGTTCTATCCAAAACTTGTTCACTTCCCGGAGGCAAGTCAAGACGTTTTGCCTTGCTTCAACCGGTCGTCCTTCTGCTTCTTCAAAGGAAGATATGAAGTTCCTCAAGCAGTCAATATTTGAGTACGTATCTTTTATGGATATGGACATCGGTCAGGCTAGTGCTGTCAAATATAAGGATAAACTTGAGCATTTGAGTGCAAAATTGGCGCAAGTACTGACACTTCCGTCACTCAACATTTCTGCTGATTTTAAAGCGACGTTGAAAGTTGTCCCATCTGACATCTCTTTGCTGACCAAAAATGTTGAACTGAAGTCCAAGAGTACTCAATATCTTCGCGCTGCATCTGAAAGAGAGTCTTTGTTTCGGGAGATCAACAGAGCTGAGGGAGAATTGAAAGAAATCTATTCCGAAGTTATGATTGAAGAATCTTTGATGACCAGTTTGGTTGCACAAATGAAGGAGCTTCAAGCAAGGATGATGATTGCAAGGCAAGAATGGCTGTTAAAAAGCGTAATGCTTCCCAAGGAATTGAGCGAACCAAGTCTTTGGTCGAGCAGTACAAGAAGCTGGAGGTTGATAATGATTTAGTAGCTGAATTGAATATCACTTCTTCTCAGCAGAGCGAGGATTGGGGGAGACTTAGGGAAAGAATTCGTTCGGTCTGGGGTGAATTGTAATTAAGACATCTAATGCCTTGACTTTTCTTTTTGTAACTTCGTATTAACTTTCCTCTTGTAACCTCGTACTGATAGCCATTGTCAATTTTGGATGTAACAGCAACCATTGTCATTAATGAACAACTAATTTGTCTTCTTGTGTATTTATTGACGTTTGTCCTTAATTGTCAACCCCCCAAGCATTTAATTGCTTTATGATAAGATTCATGTACATTCTATTTTGGTATTTCTATCTCTTTTCCCAAGACTTTGGGCCCTTTGACTCCAATTACTAGACACGAATGTAGCTACTCATATTCTGTCTCTTCACCTTCACGCCCCTATAAATGCACGTATATTTCGCACTTTTCATTTTCATTTCTATTTTTTTCTTCAAAAACTAATTTGTTGCCATCGTTTGGCATCTCAACGATCGATCCAAAATTTACGTCTTCCACAGAAATGGATCATTTGATCTGCCCATTTTGCCACCTATTTTGATGTCACCTTTAGTATGAGAGATATAGGAAATATTCTTTGGCCAGCAAAGTTCTTCCCATCGTCTCCATGTTCTTTACAAGGAGTTCAATGATGGAAGACAATTTTTGAGGATGCCTGTCAAGCCACCTTGCTTGCTGAGAGTGCTTCTCAGTCTCCTTGCCCGTTATTGCAGCGATGCATTTAGGTAAGCGAGGTGAGGGTGCTTCTCTTCCCTTCTGTTTGCTGAGAGTGCTTCTCGGCCTCTCTGCTTACCTTTGCAGCAGTGCGATCAGGATGGCAATCAAGACCAATTCACCCTCTTACTTGGCGATCGATCGGGAGATTAGTTTGCTCTTAATTGTAGCTTATAGAGCATTTAGTATTTTGTATCTTGCAACTTTGTAATGAACGTTTGATAATAAAGGAATTTATTTGAACGTCTTTCGCTCTGACCCCACTTTTTTTTAATCTACGATCGTTCAACGCGATTTAATTAAGTTTTTATTTGTTCACTTTCCCATAAGGAAGGAACATATTTTTTTAAATATTTGCAGTTAATGAACCTCATGTGCTTGGTGCCATCTAAATCTTCCAAATGATAGGTTCCATTAGGCAACACACTATTTACTTTATATGGTCCTTCCCAATTGGACAACCAGTTGCCATACTTTGGATCCTTGCTATCGAAAGGGAGTATTGTTTTCCAAACCAATTCACCCAGGCTGAACGACTTGGCTATAACTTTTTATTTATAAAACTTAGCCATCCTTCGTTTTTGAACTTGCAATCTATCTAGGACGTCAAACTTTAATTCGTCCAACTCCAATAAATTTTGAACTAGTGATTCGGTATACTCATCATCACTTAACTTATGTTGTAAACACACTCTGGTCGATTGCATGTTGATTTTCATAGGCAAAATGACCTCCTGTCCATAAGTAAGTTGGAAATGAGTAATTTTGGTATTTGACCGAGGCGATGTCCTATAAGCCCATAAGGCCTTATTTAGACATTCGTGCCAATTTCTGGCATTTTCATCTCTCATTTTCCTTATGATATTTTTTAGAATCTTATTAGAAGATTTTGCTTGTCCGTTGGATTGAGCGTAATATGATGTGGAGTTGACTAATTTAACTCTAAAATCGCTCAAGAATTTATTCACTTGATCTCCATTTAAAGAAGTTCCGTGATCTACCATCAAAGTTTGTGGAATTCCAAATCTATAAATAATATGATCACGGATAAATTCTATGACACTCTTTTGGGTGATCTCCTTCAAAGGTATCGCTTCTACCCACTTAGTGAAATAATCAGTTGCAACTCTAACAAAGGTATGTTGCTTGGACGATGGGGGATAAATCTTCCCTATCAGGTCTATCGTTCAACCCTTAAACGGCCAAGGTTTGATAATAGGTGTCATCTCTCGTGCTGGTACCCTTTGTATTGGACCATGCTTTTGGCATGCTAGACAATTCTTTGCATACTAAACACATGATTCTCCCATCTTGGGCCAAAAATATCCATTCCTAATGATTAACCATTTCATCCTTTGGCCAACTTGATGAGCTCCACATATCTCTTCGTGCACTTCAGCCATGATCGTCCTGGCTTCTTGCAAACTTACACATTTTAGCAATATACCATCAGAGCGTTTCTTAAACAACTCTTCATCTATCAGTGTATAATTTAGCAAACGCAACTTCATTTTTTTACTATTTCCTTTATTAGGTTCTTTAAGGAACCTTTTAATCTCTGCTCTCCAATCTATTGCATCTCCATCTTGTATGCAATGAATTTCAATCGTTCTCGCCCTTATTTGGATTACGGGTAATATTGTTCCATACTTATAAGTAGACTTCCAATTTAAAACCTTTGAGTACCCTGAGGCCATCTGGGCCAACTCATTTGCCACGTCATTATATATCCTATTAACGCATTGAAGCTCTACTTGGTCGAATTCTTCCAATAACTCTTAGGCGATTTCATATAGACTTATAATGGAATCACTTTGGCACTTAAAATCACCAATTAATTGGTGAATGACCAATTGAGAATCGCCTCTAACGATTACATTCTTTACTTCCATATCTATCATTAATTCTAGGCCTACGATTAAGGCTTCATATTCAGGTTGATTGTTGGTGCACATCCTATCCAAAGTGAATGCGAACTTGTAGCAAATCCCTAAAAGATTTATCAATGCTACTCCTACTCCTACACCTTTAGAGGTTTTTGATCCATCAAATACAAAACCCAAGATTTTAATTCGAATGAATTGATTTCTAATTCAATTTCTTCAGGCATGGATGATCGGCCAGAAAATTAGCCAAAGCCTAATTTTTTATTGCTTTTTGGGGTATGTATTGTATTTTGAATTCTGATAATGCTAACGTCCAAAGGCCTACCCTTTGGTGTAAAATAGGGCGAGAAAACATATACTTAACCAAATTTACTTTGGAAATCAAATAAACGGTTACGGGCCGTAAATAAGCCCTTAATTTTGTACATGTGAAATACAATGCATGACATAATTTTTCAATGGCAGAGTAATTATATTCGCATTTTATTAACCGTCTACTCAAGTAGTAAATCGCCCTTTCTTCACCAAATTGGTCTTCTTGCGCGACCATTCCAGCAATTGATTCTTTTTCAGCTAATACATACACTTTCATTGGTCGTCCTTGGATTGGTGACACCAACACTGGTAAACTTGATAAATATATCTTTAGGCTTTCGAAAGCCTTTTGATGCTCTTCTTTTCAGACGAATTTGTCCTGATTTTTCAACTTTAAAAGCGGCGAAAAAGCTTTAGTTCCCCCTACACAGTTAGAAATAAAGTGTCTTAAAAAGTTTACTTGGCCTAGAAACCTTTGCAATTCTTTTTTGCTGCTAGGTGGTTTGGTCTCTAAAATGGCCTTCGCTTTATTTTTATCAAGTTCAATCCCCCTTTTGTGTACTAAGAAATCAAGGAAATTTCCCGCATTAACACCAAATGCACATTTCAAGGGATTTAATTTTAGTTTATATTGCTTCATTCGCTCAAATGAACATCTCAATTGTTCAAAATGGTCCTCTTCTTTAATGGATTTGACCACTATATCATCTACATACACCTCAACAAACTTGCCTATCATACCATGAAAAATCAGGTTTATCGCCCTTTGATAAGTTGCTCTTGCATTTTTTAGGCCGAAAGGCATAACTACCCATTCAAAACATCCTAGAGACTCAGGTCATCTAAAGGCAGTTTTGTGTATATCTTCCTCAGCTATATAAATTTGATTGTATCCTGAATATCCATCCATGAAGGGATACATTACATGTCCGGCAGTTGAATCTACTAGAGAGTCTACTGTGGGCATTTGATATTTATCTTTGGGTGTGGCTATGTTTAAATTCCTAAAGTCTATTCACACCCTTAATTTACCATTCTTTTTTAGCACTAGCACGATATTGGACAACCAATTCACATATCTGGCTGTTCTAATAAAGCCTGCCTTTAATAATCGCTCTATTTCTTTCTTAATCTCAGGAAGCGCATTAGGAGCAAAACGCCTAGGAGGTTGCTTATGAGGCTTAAAATTTTGCTTGGTTGGCAACCTATGTTCCACCAAATCTCTATCTAAACCAGTTATATGTTCATATTCCCAAGCAAAACAATCTTTATATTCCTTTAATAAAGCGATTAATTTATCACTAACCCCTTGATCGAGCATTTGGCTGATGAATATTGGGCGATCTTCTCTTTCATTGCCAATATTCACTTTAATCAAAGGGTCTTGTGTTTGAGCGTATCCAGGCTTGGCGATCCTCATCACTTCATCGTCCAATTCTCTTATAGGCACTTTTTCTTCTAAACAATCCACCTTGTTGACTTTTCGGCCAATACTTTGTTCCAACTCGAACACTGCCAATTTGTCTCTCAATGCTTTCAAGGCTGCTTCTTCTTTCATCTTGTCTTTGCATTCTTTATTGAAAGCCATTAATTTGGCTTTGAAGGCCTGACTATCGGCCATTTGCATTTGTTGCTTACAACTCATTTAAAACTCATTGATTACTCTTTTGCCAATTATTGGCTCTTCTAGGGCCACCATGTTTGGCCTCATCTGACTGAACATTTCAGTGAGTGCATCCACCGAAAACGGCTCTTCACTCTGCGCGATAATTTGAGTTTCTTTTCCATCTTGGACTACTCTGATAGGTCCATAATTTTCTTCGTACATGAACCTTTCTATTGAGTTTGCTTCTGCGACAAAAGGTCTATGATCGGCCTGCACCACTTCTGCTTCGCCTTTGTTATTCCAAAAATCCAGGCATTGATGGAGCGATGAAGGTATACAGCGACTTTCGTGTATCCAATCCCTTCCTAATAACACATGTAACTAGTAGGACCATCTATTACAAAGAAAATTGTGGTCCTAGTAGTTGTCACTATAGTTATGTCCAATGGCATAACCTCTTTAGCTGAAGTTGCTCCTCCATTGAAACTCGTAAGGATGACTTCTGTTGGGATCATATCGTTTTCTGTCTTTGCAAATTTCCTCATCATCCTAGATGGAATGGTGTTTATAGCTGCTCCATTGTCGACAAGCACTTTTGCCACAGGTATGCCGTTAACTAGAGCTTTAACGTACAATGGCCTCAAGTGTTTAGTTAACTTAATTGCTGGCTGCTTAAAAATAACCTTTTCGACAGCATCTATTTCCACTTCTTGCTTGTCCTCTGTCGAGTTATCCTTTTGTGATAAGTCAACGTGCAGCATATCGTACTGAGCTTCCGTTTCCTGTATTTCCTTTTTACTGTTTTCTAATGCTTCTTTTTCAGTTACCCAACCTGTGGGAGGAAGCATTATTCTTGGAGGTGATCCATACTTTTCAGAGCGAGGAACTCTTTTTTTCCTTTTGGGCATCCCGTACAGCACGTAATAATCGAAAGAACGCCCAAACGGCTCCCCCAACAAGTCCACTTCACGAACCCCCTCTCGATGTAGTTGCTTCAACAGAGTATTGTACGATACTCCTCTTTTTCTTCTTTCTGCTTCCAAATCAATTTCCTCTTCTATATCCATCATACCATCATCTCCTTCATCATCGTAGGCCCCTCTAGAAGTTTGGCCTTCTTCATATTCCAGCACGATGCTTCTTCTTCGTTATCCCCCATCTTCTTCTTCTTTCTCTTTATTCTTGAACTTATTGGCTAGCAAATAGTTATTAGCCATGACAGGAGGTAATATACTGAACTGGATAGTAAGGGACTGATATGGATCTTCTCCATCTCTTCTATCTCGCTCAAACTTCGACCTCCCAGAAGAACTTTCTGACAATTCTTTCATCGATTCCCCTGTACTAGTCTCCTCGCTGTCTTCGAGAATATTTTGATTGGCCACCTCAAGTAGCTTAGGCCCCTAGGATGTGGCACTCCCTATTGTTGCCTCATCATTCGTCCATAGTTCCGTTGAAAACACCTTTGTTGGGTTCTAGTCATCTTGTTGAAGGGTATCGCCCTTCCTGCATTATATTGGAACGAATGCCATACATTTGGTTGGTGAGGCTGCAGCCTGAATGTTCTTCCATTATTCACTGGCTTGAACTGCCTCTTAAAAGATGGTCCCCTATAGAACGATGTATCTCGCCCTCTACCAGGCTGAGCGTTTGGGAAAAAACTAGGGCGACGGTGATGCTGCCATATCCTTGGTTTCTCTGTATTCCCACTCACTTCTCTTTTACATCTTGCACACAAGACGTCTTCATCCTTTTCAGGCTCTTTCCCTTTGATACTTTCAAAGACACTAGGATGTGGTCCAAGGTCCTCTTCTCCGTCATCTATAACTAACTTGAATTTTGGCAATTTATTTTTGAAACCAGTCATCACCATGTTCACCTCAAGTGGCTATGGAAAAGGGTTTTCATACACTGCCATCTTCCTCTTATCCTCGAATGTAATTCATCCTGATTCAATGGCATCCTGTAACACATGGCGAAAAACCAAACAGTTATTAGTCAAATGTGACCATGCATTATGTCACTTACAATATTTTTTACCCTTAACTTGTTCAAGGTTTGGCAATTTATGTTTATCGCTCAACTTTATCTGCTTATCCTTATATTGTTTATCAAATATAAGGTCAGCTTTAGTTACATCGAATGAGAACGTTCTAATCTTTTTGTTTTCATCTTTTATAGGCTCATCCTTACCCGACGGTCTAGGCTTAGCCATTATAGGACAAGTATACGTGTCTCCTTTGATTAGTTCGGCCAAACACATTTCGGTTTGATCGTAATACTCGTAATTAATAGTATGAACATCAAAATTTGGGTCTATATAATAAGTCCCTTTACTAGAATATTTCATTTGCTTTTCTTCTCTTATTAATCGTTCATACCTAATCACGTTCGCTCTCAATTGGAAAAGATTGGGAAATTCCTTGTCTTGGAACTTCTTTTTCAAATCAAAGCTTAGACAACGTTGAGCGATTTTGATAAACTCCTTTTCGAGTAAAGGTACAAAACATTTACTTCTTGCTATCTTGAGCTTTTGAAGGAAACCTTCTGCCCATTCATTTGGCATTTGACGTAGATTCGCTAAATTGGCCAAAGTAACTTCGGACTCCGTCTTATAAAACTGAGCGTGGAACAATTGCTCCAATTGTTGCCATGTTTGAACAGAGTTCGTTGGCAAATTGATGAACCAGGAGAAAGCTACTTCTGTTAATGAACTAGGGAACAACCTCATTTTATGGTAATCAGTTACGTCACCACTTTGCAGTGTGAATCGCCCTATGTGTTCTCGAGTAGACACCTCTCCTAAACCGGTAAATAGTGAGAATTCTGGCACTTTATAGCCTCTAGGCCATGGATATGCTTGGTCTACCCAATCAGGTTATGGTTTTGTGTAAGTCGACCTAATGATAGGACATACCCCAAAAGCCATCTGATCCTTTACTATTTCCATAATTTAATTCCTCAACATGACGTTGGGGTCATATGGAATTCCTACAGGTTGGTTGACCGGTTGATTTGCTTGATGCCTGATATTTGGTCTTTGGTTGACAACAAAGTTGCCATGATTTGGGTCATTGTTACCATTAGCCTGAATATTTACTCCATTATTAACACGTGGGGCATTCTGTCCCTTATTTAGGACATTGTCTCTTACGTTTAGGTTACCCCCCAAGTTAGATGTACCATTGCTACCATTCTGATTTGGCATTACACCACCCCTCTGGTTTGAAGTAGAGGGACCAAAAGGTGATTCTATTCCTTGATTTGGAGTTAGGACTGGGGGACTATGTCCCACAATTGTCCTAGTTTGGAAGTGATTTGCAAGAGGCACGACTGACTGACAAATTTGGCCTACTAACTTATTCATTATTTTATTCAAAGTATTCAGTTGTTTGGCCATGTTATCATAATGTGCATTCCCATTCTGGGTAAGTCTTTTCATATTATGAATATTTCGTAGATTTACCTGTTCAACGACATCCTGTGTGAGTTCTCCAAGTAATGCACGCATAGTTCGAAGACTCAACTCTGTCATTGGTTCGTAACGACTATGATAGCTCTGATTCTATCCATCTATTCGTGGAGAGCTATGCTGTTCTTCATATCGCTTGATCACAAACTGGACTCCTCCCCGACTTGCTTCCTTATCAGATTTCTGAGGCATATTGTTTCACATTTTGTATCTTCAACACCAAACACCAAAGTCCTACTGGGCGTGCCAAATTATTTCGCGCGGGTAGTCGCTAACAATTAAAAAGAGATCAGACGATTGTGTATGGAACAAACCTCTTGAGATAAAGTCCCAAAAAGGGGTGTTTTATTGGCGATGACTTTACAATTGGAACTAAACAGAACGCCTCCAAGGGGCGCAAGCACACGAGTACTGAAAAGAAATGTTTAAATCTAAACTAAGAAATTGAAATTACATATTCTCTATTTGAGAGTGTTTGATTCCGGGGTCTTTTGCTCTATGTCTTCTCTTCCTTTTATATTCTCTTGATGATTTCTTCGTGATCAACCGCTTGAAAACTGCTTGATTGCTTTATAACTACCCATTTTCTTTATGGTGGCTAACTTGTCGTGGAACTGCCGTCTCTAACTGTTACCACTACTCTTTGTCGTTCAATCGTCTTCAACTGAACTCCTTCAATCGTGGAATGTGATAAGTTACTCGATAACTGCTTCAATAACTACACTTCTGGATAACCATAATATCTTATGTTTGCTAAAATCCTGGGCGATTCGAAGGTTTGGGCGAGAACAGGGTCATAGCTCTGGGCAACTGTAAGACACTTCATTCGCTCAGATCTTGGGCGTCTGCAAGCTTGAGCGATGATGTTACTATATTCGTGGGCTTCCACTACATTCATTAATAATCCTATCTGGGCCTTTATCTTGAATTGCCCATTTGGACTTCATTATTTGGGCTATTTGATTTGGGGATTCCTCAATTGGACTTCATTTCCTGGGCTATTCGATTTGGGCTGCACTTTTAGTGTGTCAACAATTTGAGATTGAGATTTAAATCGTTGTTAATGTTGAATGCAAGATTATACAAGGGATTTGAATGGCCAAGTATGGCCCTTTGTTTTCTGGTGGCCGTGCAGGGCGAGACACTGCAATGCACGCCATCCCACAAGCTAAGAAAAATGAAGATTCCAAACTTTTGGTCTCATTTTTGTTACATTTTTCTTCTTTCAATCAATAGGCTTGCTCGAGTTTGCTCGGACAAGTTGTCTATGTTTAACCATTTTTATGAGCCTGCTTAGTGGGTGCGAACAAAAAATTGGCAACGTGTCAAATTGAATCAAAATTACGGCTTTAAAATTGTTGGCTTGGTTTAGTTTAGAATGTTTCAAAAGCGAACGAAATTCTTTAGAGTTGGTTATACTTAGATTTCGATAGTCAAAAACCATTTCAAAACAAACCGAGGAATTCAACCATTTAAAAATAAATAAAATATTTGTTTTATGCAAGCTTAAATTTTATGGTTAAATTTGTATTAATTTATTGGTTAAGCTTGTATTAAAACAAATATAGTAGTATTGTAACATTTATGTTTAGATGCTTTCAATCCAAGTGTTAGAGTGACATTTCAGATCAATATAATTTTTAATTATTTGAAAGATGTTATTTTGCTACCATTTATGCCCCTTTTTTCGAAAATATATTTTTTCAAAACTCATTTTCAACCACACAACCTTTTAAAGCCCCCAAAGGGTTAATCCCCTAAATGGTCACTAAACTTTGCCATAGAGAGATTTTGGAGAATCTAAATTTGGGGGAAAATAAGGGTTTGGGTGTTTAAAATGATTTTTCCTAGCCTTTTACGTGGTTTTCTCTTTCAAGAATTTTTTTCCTAGCTTTAAAACCATGCCACATCACCTCTTTTGTCAGACAAGTGGACCAAATTGTCAAATATTACTAACGGAGTCAGGTTGGTGATGGATGGGATCCCATTTGGCAAAGTTGAGTGACTAACCAGGGGATTTTTGAAGTTCAATGACCCTTTGGGGACTTTCGGCAAAGTTTAGTGACCATTTAGGGGATTAAACCATTGTCTCCTTTAAATTAACTTTTATTTTTTTCTCTAATTTTCAATCATATAATTTTTCATAAAATAATATTACACATAAATCGAATATTTTTCCTTCTTCTTCAGCCATCCATTCTCCAAAAAAATAATATTCTACCCATTATAATTTGGAAAAATGGGTTGCCAAAGGGGGGTGGGGGGCATAACATAATATTATACGTAAATTCAAAACTTTTTATTAGCTCCTATTTGATGGACTTTTTTTCAATTTTTTTTTAATTTTTTTTACATACTCATTTTCAATCACATATTTGCCTAATAAAAAATTCTACACGTAAAATCAAAAAAATTTCCATACTTTTTAATCATCCATTCTCTAAAAAAAATTCTTTATTTGAAATATTATTTTTTTCCAAATAATAGCCATCAAACAGGGCTTAATTTTTAACCACATTATCCAAAAAATCACTAAAACCATCTCCAACCCTGCATCAAAATTTGATGTAAGTTTTGCACCGTTTTACGCCAAATCTTGTACCAAACTAAAAATAATCTCCACACATCACACCAAAGGGCCAAATGAATAGTATTTAATCATTTTCTTCTCTTTTTTTATTCAAAATAATTTATCTATTTGAAAATTTATGTCTTTATTTATTTTACAAATATATAAATTACTGAATAAATAATTACGTTAATTAACAAAAAATATTAAATTCATTAATAAATATAAAAATTTATTTTTTACATGGTTAAAATTTATTAATATTATTATAAAAATTTATTGTATTAAAATTAAATTAGACAAATATCCTTTATCAATTTGTTTGGCAAATAGAAGAAAATGGTTAATTTGACTTTCCACCATTTTGTACCAAAATGTTGCAAACTTTGGTGCAACATTGGAGAGGTTTTACACCAAAATTTTTGGTGATTCGGTGCATCCATTAGAAATGCCCTAATCCAAAAATTTTCCCCCCAAAATCTCATTTGAATCGATCCCAAACAGGGCCTTTGTAACACCATAAATTCTAGCAACCCTGAGTGTTACAAAGATGAATATAATGACGTATTCAATAAAAATTGAACAACATTTAACAAAAAATAAATTTAATTTAATAAAATATGCGCAACGTTTTGAAATCATGTCTTTCATCAAAACATTCATAAAAGCTAGTTCTAACGTGCAATAAAACTAGGACTAATTAAAAATTATAATGTTACTTCAAAACTTATTAAATTCAACAAATAAGGTATTTCGTGGCGAGGATCTATCCATTTGCAGTCGTCTAGTCTGTTATTTTTCACCTGAAATTGTAAATAAAAATGTATGTATATAATGAATTGTATTCAATGAGATGCTTGCAACTCCACATTTAAGTCAAATATAAAATTATGCATAAACTCTCTCACCAACATAAAGCCCCAGTTTGACTCCCATTCTCTTTAATTTTTTTCTTATCTTTTATTTTTAACCACACAATCTTCTATAAAATAATATTACATGTAAATTGAAAACTTTTCATTCTCTTTCAACTACACATTATATATATATAAAATTTGGAAAAAAATGGGGGCCAAAATGGGGCAAAATAAAATTATTATATCACGAAAAATGATAATTCTAGCAAGTACTCCAAAAAAATACAAATGTTAAGTAACAATAGAAGGTATGCCTTAAACTCTATCACGATTTCTCCCGAAAGAGCCCTTATACTGAACATAATTAATTCATACATAATAACGAATTTGAAAATATGTGAAAAATATCATTAATAGCACTGAGCACCTCATCTTTTAAATCTGAATTTGAAGAACAAAATTATAGAAATCAAGATTCTTTATGGCAATCTAAAGACTTTATAAACTATGCCATTTTCTTTGCAAAACTAATGTTCCATTCAATAAAAGGACATAAAGAGATAGAGGCAATTTACTGTGGAGAATATTTTATTGGAAAAAATTTTGATGTTATTTATTTCTCCAATATCGTGTCTTATATAGTAAAAAATGTGTATGGATAAACATAAAAGTCTCCTAATATAATTGACTGACTAGTGTTTTATGCATGCTAATCAAATATTAATTATGAGCTAAATTAATTAGATAATCGAATACAATTTCTATTCTTATCAAGTATATGTATATCAACACACTACTAAAAATAGCGGCTTTAGAGACGGAAATATTTGCCGCATAAGCCCCAAAATCCGTTTCGGCAAACACCTCGTCGGTAAATTCACCGACGGACTATGTATGCCGTCGGTAATAGCGACGGAAAAAGGGTGTCACTGTCTACATACGAAATTCGATCGTAGCTAATTGACGATGAAATTTTCGTTACTGATCTGTTTGTGATTAACGATAGTTCGATTAATTGTTCCTAAAATAGCTACGGATCATTCATTCTCGTTTTCGTCGCTAACTACCAACATATTTCCTACAAAACTAATTGGTCCTATAATAGCTACGAATCTTCTGTTTATGTTTCCGTCGTCGACTACCAATGTATTTCTCCCAAGGAACTAATTGTTCCTAAAATAGCTATCTCCTAAGGAACTAATTGTTCCTAAAATAGCTACGAATCTTCCGTTTTTGTTTCTGTCGCCAACTACCAACGTATTTCTCCTACGGAACTAATTGTTCCTAAAATAGCTAAGAATCTTCCTTTTTTTCATCAAATATTATATTAATATATTAAAAAGAAAAAATATATAAAATAAAACCATAAATAAACAAATATGAAATACAAATATTTTCATTCAATTAATTCAATGTTCAAAGTTACACAAAATTAGATCAATTTTGCTTCCATTTCAAAAGTCAATACTAAAATTCTGCACATGATCAATTAGCAAAAGGAAGTTCTACACACATTCAATTGTAAATTTTTGTAAACAAAATAAACATCTACTATGAGCAACCATTGAAAATCCTTGTGCTTAAACGACTAATCTCGTGATCCATTCCTTTCTTCCAACATTCGAAGCATGGTTTGTTCAAATTCATTGCGCTTCTTCTCTTCTTCGCGCTTATCATCTTCCATTTTTTGAAGTAATCCTACATTTTTCCTTATAAATTGATCTATCTTCTCACAAGCAAAATGAAATTCCTCTTGTAAAGTGATGAAATTAATGTGTCCATTATATGGAATGTTAGGTGAACCAGAGGAGGTGACATCTTCGTGCAAAGATTTTCATTGAATACCAAGCCCATACAGGCGACCACCTTTGCATGGACCTAGCGTTGCTTCACACCATGCTTCAATGTCAATTTCAGGTTGTGACACATTTGAACCATATTTTTCATGAATTGCAATGTCATATTTTTCTTGTAAAATAAGAAGCAGTTCATAAAAGGAAAAGCCAAAACCATAAAAATGTTGCTGTCTTTGCCAACGGCCAGAATATAGACAAGCCAAAACCATAAAAATTGAAGGGTCATTCAAGCTAAAACCATAATTTCCATGTTTTGTGCATTACCAATCAGAAAATACCAGAGCAAATCAACAGGGAAAACAAACAACAATGCAGAATATACACGATAGTATGTCCAGGGAGATACAAAAGGAGAAGTGTTTAAACGTTCAAGTCGCTTAATTAATTAAGCTCTCATGTGCATCTGTATTGATATCTACTGCTTGGTAGCATATATTGATCAATACCTTTACAAAACAGAGCACAGCCAACAAAGTTGACCATAAACCTGCTTGAGCTATTGTTGGTGGGACCACTAGTGGAAGAAAAGTTCCCTGTCTAAGCACTCATCAATTCACAAAGAAATATGTTATGGGGAAATTTTTTTCCTAAGGACGCTTACACAAGTATATGTTTCACTCTATAAGTTGCACAAGTGTTACTTCTATCCCAATTTAAAGATAACTCTAATACTGTTAATCATGGAAAAAGTCCTATAATCAAGATATCAAATCACTGTCAAACATATACATTAAACTTCTACGAGCATATAAAATCTAATAGCTCATCTATTTATACTACTTCTAGCATATTCATCAACTTGTAGGTTGCCAACAAGTAATGATTTATTTACAAAACAATCTGAAAACTACAATTAGTGTCTATGACCATCTAACTAATAACAATGAAAGTCCAATCAAAACTGAATTTATTTCTACTTACCCATACAATTCATGACTTGTTGTCTACGAAGTCTCCCTCTCCATTGTTTCTAAGATGTACACGTTCGAATAACCATGAAGCAGTAGGTGGCTTACCTAATTTCTCATGCTGAAAACAATCAATAAATGAAGAGTTTAGTTTGAAGTATTCTTGATTAGGAATCAAATAGCACGTTAATTTTCAACTTAATTGCAAACATAACATGTTGAATATAATGGTAGACTTGCTGGTTGGTTTATTTTCAACTTAATTGCAGACACAACATGCTGAATATAAAGACTTTCCCATATTGATTCCAGCCAGAACAAGCTGAAAATGAAGACAAAACATGCTAATTTTTACCAAATGAAATTCAGACAGAGCATGCTGAATTTTTCCACATCTTCCATAAAATGGATACAAAATGCTCTTCTAAGAATGAAATTTTGATATGTAGAATAAGATGCTCATATATAACATGTGAATCGTCTATGAAATTTGATCATGCAAGTTAAACATTACCAGCCTCTGCTTGTGGGACAACATTCGTTATCGAACCAGCAGTGTGCTTAGTGACGGTTCCTGACTTTATAGTCAGCCAGTTATCAATGCCAAGTTTAGACTTTTCTTCCATATTTCATTGTTCCACTTTTTCTCAATTATGTCATTCCAGTGCTCTACACTTAACCATGATGGTCCATATCCCTTCCAATCAATTATATTTTCAGACTTACTATTTTCCACTGCCTTCTTTCGAGCCAAACAAAATATATCTCGCAGTCGATCGGTTGAGGCAGTATTCCATGCCACCTTCACCTCATTATCTTTATTTTTTGGCCATGAGTGTCGTTGCTAATGTAGGTACCTACTATTAGTACGGAAAAAAACAATGAAATCTTATAATAGCAATCAGTATATTTAGAAGAAACTTATATTACCTGGAATCTTTCCAACAAGAACTTTTTTATGTCAACCAGCACCAAACTAAACGTTGGATAAGGTCCTCCCAAGTAAGCCTTCAAATTAGCACTTACAGCACATGATGCCGAGATAGTAATAAATCTGCAAACATAAAATCATTCGAACCATATCAGACTGGGAAAAAAGAAAACACCATCTAAACTCTCAAGCTTTCAAACTGAAATCCCCAAAATATAACATAGACAAAAATACCCTATTCTATTAACTTAAACCCCCCAAGAAAAAAGTTCAGATAAATACGTATTGCCTCTCACAGTTAAAGGAATTCTTCCCGATTCATCTGCACAACCAGTAGTACCGTGGTTAGGACCCCCTTTCCTACAATCGGCAACATCATTATCATCTGCAGAAAGAGACCCATTGTATCCTCAGATGCATTCTCATTCTCGTCACTATCTTCCTCATCTTGTACTATAGAAACCCTAGGCATGGAACTCAATCGTACTATACTAGTCATCCTCATCTGTGAAAATCGGACCCATGTTAAATGGTAGAAAAGTGGACGACTGAAGAATGGGATATATGGAGGGAAAATAAGAGGGAATATGAGGGGGGGATGAGGGAGGAATGGGATATATGGAGGGAAAGTGGGGAAACGAGTGTAAAGAAAAATTAGAGGGAAGGGTTGAACTTTTTGGATGGATTAGTTGAATTAGATAGAGAACTTTGGAATTATAGTCTATAAATGATATTTTGTACGTCAATTTTTTTCAATAAAATAAAATATTAAGCCAAATAAAATTTAGTTTAAAAAGAAATTATTCACTGCATAGAAAAATGTATTTATTGATGGTTACGGTCAACGTTATGAAAACCGACCCAATCATTGACTCGGAAAAAATGAAGGATCAACAGTCAAACGATTTAACTGTATTCGAATCGAATCGAACCGGATGCAATAAATACATACAAAGATAATCAAATAATATGAAACCAACTAATTTTTTTAATTTTCATATTAATAATTCAAAGTAAATTGCAAAAACCTCCCCAAAATAAACGAAATTACAAAAATAGTGCCAAAACTTTGGAATCAGTTTTTGTGTTCTAAACGAACTCAAATGGAAAAAACCACAAAACAAACGAAATTTCTCGCCATGTTCATCTCGTCATCCTCTTTCCAAAATGGTATTATGGGCCCAAATCGGAGTTAAGATGCTTTATTTCTACTAGTACTTTTGTTTTCCCAATATGTCCTACACCAAAATCGTAAACTTTTGAAACTTGCTTCGAATAAAGGCATTATAAATTGAGAATGATAAGGGGAAAGCGAAAAAGAATTCGAGAAAAATGCCAATTCCCAACTCTTGAAGCCTCGATGAAACATTTTGTTGAAGGAAAATTCCCAAATCTTCAAGGCTCAAGGGAATATTTGGCTGAAGTTCGACTATCCCTAAGTTGTAATTGCACGCCAAATTACATTTTTAGAATGGGAGTTGTTTTTACGAATGAATACATGAGAACATTCAATTATTTAAATAATGACGAAGATTAAAAGCCATAAATTGTATTACAAAATTATTTATTCAAAACCAAAAAACGTGTTGCAATCGAAATCGACCTAAAATTCTCCAAAAATGGATAAGGTGATGATGAGCTTAATTATATATTCATTTGGGGCACTCGAGTATCATTCGGGTTGCAATCAACTAATTGGAAGAAGTATTCAAACAATTGGATGAGATAGGCAAAGTCGACAATGAACAAATAGACATATTTTTTATTCGAGTGTGCCTGATCCTTTCAAGGGACTATCTTAAATCTTGATTGCTTGCAGGAATAAAGTGAAGCTGGTGGGGAAAATGTACCATCATTCTACAAGGAATTCAACGACGATATACTAGAGGCTGCATTAAATGTTAGTTGGGAAATGTGTTATAAACTTGGTCATTTACAATGAACCTAGCAAGTTAATTTGTTTTTCTCTTGAAAAACCAATCAACGAAGGAAACTTTGCAAAAGTTGTTCCAGTAGCATAGGCAAGGAGCCATCCTCAAGCCATCGAAGAACAAATCCAGGCCACGAGGTGTTTAGATTTTAGGATTTGGCCATTTCAATGCTCATTGAGTATTTATGACAAATGGCCATTACTATCTAATCAATATGGACAACTCTACAAGGTGGATTCCAGCCAATACAAGCTGCTCCAAGGTTTTGATGTTGATGTTGCCATTTCACTGGTTAAAATCACCCAGGTATGCAACTTCAAACAATTAGAATCTACAACTTCTTTGCTATGAAGTCAATGCCAAGAACTATCACAAATACCCTCTAGCTGGTAATCAATAAACATACCTTTCAAATAATAGTATTATGATATATGTTTGAGAATTCAATAAAAAATGGAGCAGTGCCCCTCTTTTGTTGTTGGAGTATTCCCAGGGCAGACAGATTGTCAAGATGCACACATTTATCAGCAAGTATTGGAAGCAATGACAAATATGACCTTTAAATTTATCTCTTGCAAGTATTAGCAGCGCATCTTCTTAATATTCTGAGAAAGAAAAAAGTATAGGAAGGATAGTATTTCTTAAATGTACAAATAAATATAGTCGCAAATGGCTAAAGCTAGTACTGGTAGGTGAAAAAGAAACAAGATCAATAGTCCTCTACCATTTTCCATTCTGGATCAATGCTAATTGCAACATCGATAAATTCATTGTCTAAGAAAGGAACACGAAAAATCAATAACATAGAAATAGTACTAAAGAAATAAAACTTAAACTTCAAAGAGGCGTCCAACACAAGATTGTCCAATACAATATGGGGCGTCCAATCGAACACATTGTGTCCAACATGAGTTCAGGGCAGCACTTAGTACTTTTACATTGAAAGGACACAAAAAATACAAACATTCAATCTTCATCCAACATATTACAAGTGGTAACACTCGGGTTTTGGTTAGGAGATTATGTTGGCTACTGAGATGGCTCCAACTGTTGTAATATCTCCAATTCCAAGTTCCTAATTCATCATTTATGAAAATTACTCAATTTGCCAATTATAGTTACTAAAAACATGATTTTACTATATAACTAAATTTTTCAAACATAGATAAAAGAAACCCCACCTTTCAAATGAAGATTGGGCACATTCACAGAAATTAAGTTGGCATACACTACTATCTTGTCTCTTGAACCAAAACATCACCTAGCTTCTTGTCTGGCCTAGCCATTATTCCATTTTCCATAAACACGTCAAATATTTCCCGCATTCAGCCAACAAAAAATATGAACAATGACAGGAACAATAAACTAAAAAAAGAGGAACTAAAAATGGCTAGAACAATAAACTAAAAAAAGGAGCTAAAAATGACAAGAATAATAATAGTACAATTTTCTCCTTCACTTGCACTTGTTGTGAAACCATGCATACTTCATTGTCCTCAAATTGTGTATTTTCTTCTACATCATGCCTTTCAGAATCTACATCAAAGATCCTAGATTCAGCCACACCCACTCCTTCAGCCTCAATATCAGTACGAACTAAATTTTGGCTATCAAATTCTGAATTTATTCGAACAAGTTTCAGGGTCGATGGTAATTGATCCTCTTAGAATGCAAGTTCCACCCACGCATTACACTTTTCATTCTCAGATATGATTCCTTGTATGTTGGGGACATCTCTTGCTTTTGTTTTCACAACTGCCCACCAATCAAGTCTATCTCTAGCCTTCGTTGGGAAACATGTGTAATATATTTGTTGAGCTTGTTTAACAAGTATAAACACATCATTTGTTTGTAATGTCTTCTTATGATTAAGCTCGACAAGATCGAATCGTCGATGGACTCTAACTCCACCATTGATGTCAAACCAGTCACACTTAAAAAAGGTTACCTTGTTTCCAACATCTCCTAAATAATCCAATTCCAATATTTCAGTTAACATACCATAGTAGTCACGCTCATAGTCATTATGACAACTTCCTAGTACTGACACACCACTATTCATTGTTCTTTTGTCGGAACCATAACCTAAAGTGTGAAACTTAAAACCATTGACAAAATATCCATTACAACAATTCACTCTACAAGAGGGATCCATTAGCCAAAGCCTTTATGCAATTATCAAATTTATTATGATCGTCCAAAACCTGAACAAAAAGAAACAATATGCATTAGAACTCATTTTACAAAATACTTTTTTGGGTTAACTGAGACATTACTTACAAAATCACTTAAATATTCCTTTAACCAACACGAAAAAGTTCTTCTCGTAAACCATCAAATTATGCATCAGACATTTGGGGATGTAACATTCTCATATATTTATCAAGCACCCTACACGTGCCATGACAAATTGTAAACGTAGCTAAGCAAGCATGCAATTGAATATATATGTTACAAATGTAATTATAACAACTTACGCCATAAAAAAGGGGTTACTTCCTCACAATTGAAGAGCACATACGTTGTCACTGCTCTGAATTCCTCATTTGTCATTAATCTTCTATTATGATGTTGAGTGCCAAGAGGTCGTCCAGGGTGAGTAAAAATTGATAGTCTTCCTTGGGGATCGATAAGACCTCCATCATCAATCCTCAATACACGATTCAATCTTGTTTGAATATTTTGATCAAAATACATAGAGCAAAATTTTGACGTTTCCTCTACTAAGTATGCCTCCACAATAGATGCCTCAACATGAGCTCAATTTTTTACTTTCTTTTTTAAGTAGTGTAGGAACTTGTGATACACAAATCAATATCATTCAGACTATACACTGTAAATTAAATATTGAAGCATGTGCTACCTCTTAAAAGGATACATCCAACGATATTGTACGGGACCTCCAACCTTCACTTTATATGCTAAATGAATAGGTAAATGTTCTATTGAATCAAAAAATCTCAGTGAAAAAATCTTTTCAAACTTGCATAATGTCACAACAATGTTTTGCTTCAATTGCTCCATATATTTCACCTTTAAAACAGTAGAGCATATATCTGTAAAAAAGGGCTAAGTTCAGTTAAAGCTTCCCAAATTAGTTTGGGCAACAAATCTTTAAATGCAATTGGCAGCAATCTTTACATAAAAATATGACAATCATGGCTCTTCATTCCATAGAACTCACAATCACCCTTAACACACCGTGAAATGTTTGATGCATAATTGTCAGGCATTCTTAAATTTTTAATCCAATTTCATACTTTTCCCTTTTGTACATTAGTTACGTTGTAGGAGGCCTTTGGCATGAATAGTTTTCCTCTTTCATCTTCATATATATGAAGCTCTGGACAATTGCAATAAAGTTCCAAATCATTCTTAGCCTTGAAATTATCTTTAGTTTTTCCTTTTTATATCCATAGTTGTTTTGAATATATTTTCGAATACATTCTTTTCAATGTGCATCACATCTAAATTGTGCCTTATGAGATTTTTATCCCAATAAGGTAACTCCCAGAAAATGCTTCTGTTCATCCAATTATGGCTATGACTAAAACCTTCTATTTATTCTCTTATCAGCTCTGCCACTTGCAATGCATGGGAGGTTCTCCACTATGCTTCACAACTCTTCATCAGTTAGCCTATGTTGTGCCATATTCTTCTCAACTCTACCTTCATAAAACTTGTCTCTTTGTTTTTTAAATGCATGGTCGGGTGATATGAATTGACGAAAACAATAAAAAATAGATATTTTCCTCCATTTACTTTGACCCATGTTGTATGGACAAGACTTTAGACCGCGTGTACTCTATTTAGATAACATCTCATATCTCGAAAAATCACTAATAGTCCACATCAATGTAGCTTTCAACTAAAAATTCTGTTTACGATATGTCATACATTTCAACACCTTCATTCCAAAGCCTTTTTAGTTCATCAATGAGAGGACGCAAATAAACATCAAGGTTTTTTCCTAGACTCTTAGGTCCTGGGATTACCATACTAAAAAACAAGTTGTCTCGTTGCATGCACATCCATGGCGGAAGATTGTACACAATAATGATTACTAGCCAATATGAGTATTGCACATTTGACATGCTAAAGGGATTGAACCCATCCATACATAATTTAAGGCGTATACTATATGGTTCAAGGGAAAATTGAGGAAAAGTTCTATCAAAATGCTTTATGTCTCACTGTTTACAAGGTGTGACATTTCATTATTAGTGAATTGATTCTTTGAATGCCATAACATGTGCTCTGCAGTATGCCTCGACATATACAATCCTTGATGCCTAGAAGTTAGAGATAGATATCGTAGTACCTTCTGAGGTACCTTATGTCCAGATCGAGACATCTTCTCTTTATATCGTGGACTAAAACATGTAGGACATTAAATCATGCTCTCGGTTTCTTTGTAGTACAACATATAATCATTTACACAAGCATGGATCTTCATAACACCAAGGCCAAGACTGAATAACATTTTCTTTGTTTTATAGAATGTAGCTTCTAACCGGTCACCTTCTGGCCTAATTTTCTTAATGATAGACAACATACAATCATAACAACTGGTAGGCATATTAAACTCAGACTTCAAATTCAAGAGTTGTGCCATAGTAGAAAGGTTTGTATGCTTATTACAACCAGGCCACACGGGCTTGTCAGCTTCTTCCAAAGCCTAAAGAAATTTGATGCATGTTGATATGGGGTTTGATCCTCGTGAGCACAAACATTAGGACTGATGTAATTTTGGTACATTTTAGGGCCCATCGCATCTATCACCATTGCTTCATGACTCTCAATGGTTGTAGCTTGTGCAATTGAGGATTCAACCAAAGTTGGACAAGTGAAATTGAATGGTTCTCCATGTGCATACCACTGTGTATAGCCCCTTGTAAATCCATTTTTGTAAAGATGAAATTTCACGTCATCTCCTTTTACAAACTTTGTGTTTTTACATATGGAACATGGACATTTGATCGTATCTCCATCCAACTGCGGTCCGATGCCATAACTTCAACAACAATTCATAGAATTTTAATTACACATCCTTTGTGAATTACTTCATGGTTTGAATGTTAAACCTTCAAATGAATCCAATTAATTCTCTTTTCTAGAAATAAAAGATTGACTTTCAGTTGTAAAATAATCATTTTGACAATTGAACAAGTAGTTTGTCATAAAAACAGCAACAGTTTATTCCAAATTGTACAAGTAAACATACCACTTAAATGCATATATAATCAACATAAAAACTCGATTCACTTAAACAAGTAAACAACATAAGAAGAGCATAATATAAATTAGTAAATCTGAAACTAAACCAATAAAATTTCCCACATTGTTCAATAAACATATTAATAAAAAGCAAATGCATCATTGAAGGTAAGTCTCAGAACTGATTCAAATGTTATATTTTGCCATAAGGTTGTATTTTTCGAGTCCCAGAATTGATTCAAAGGATGTATTTTACCATTTACTAATTAAAAGTTCTAACATTGAAGGTTAAGTATCAAATATAAAAAACTTGATATTCCACTAAAATCGAAATAGGATACTAACTATCAACAAAAATATGAATTATAAAGGATTATGCTTTATCGGAGGGAAGGATCAAAGAGAAGGGGAAAGTACAACCATTACCAATGTTGCAGAAAAAACCTATAAAATCTCATAAATTGCTTTATATGCCAAAGTTCAACAAGATAGCAAAAAATAAAAAAAAATGCAGAGATATTTCGTTTCTCCCTCTCCTCTCCTCTGCTCTGCTCTGCTCTGCTCAACCCTTAAATTGTCAATTGGTACATATCTATATAAATGTACATAGCTTTTTCTACATGAGAAAATAATTTAATTCGACATTTCCAATGGTTAAGCACTTTTTTATATTCCAGTTAGGCGAGTTGTTGCTTCTTGGTTCAAGAAAGCTAAATTTCTGGCAGATTTAGAATTAATTATCAACTAAATAATTTTTAATTTTGACCAAACTAAAATGTATTTACTTAAAAGTAAACTTCTTAGCCAAACATGCTCTCATGATTGAACCAGTAGTGTATGATTCAAAAATTACTATTCATACATAAAATCATAACAGAAAATGTTTGAAAATTCAGAAAACAAATCCAGCAAACCCAATTGATAATTTGAAAAGGGAAACATAAATTAATCATCAAACTGTGAAATCTGTTTGGTTTTTGATACCCAATAAATCCCGGGCTACGATGTTAACGTGGGTTAATATTATTTCATAGGCATAAGCCGATGAATGAAATAAGTCCAACAAACAAGTCCATGAGCTACACCCGGTTCAATTGTATTCCTTATGGATGGCTTGAATTTTGGTCCGTTTACCCTTTTAATGGCCCAACTTAAAGTCTAACCCTAGAGTATATATATGGATATAACCCTAACCTCTTTGATATGATGTTTTGTGTGATTTTGAGAGAAGAACTAGTGAATCCCGGCTGCCCCCTTTTGTGTGAGAAAAAGGTGTCCAGAAGTGTCCAGAACGCTAGTATAACGTGCGCAATTTGTACTTCTTTCATAGTATACCTTTGTGGTGTCTTCTCCTAGCCTTTGTGGCCATAAATCATCATCCCTTCTTGTCCTACGTGGATAAGATTGTATAGCAACCAAGGTGAATCAATTGGTTGTGGTTTGGAGCCGTTTGGATTGGTTGTTGGTAGAGAAAGGTACGTTGGACTGAGCCTGGAAAATCATCGTTAACAATTGGTATCAGAGCTTCAAGGTGAAGGTTTTGGCTCGTGAAATCTACCAGAAATCCTCCAGAAAATCGGTAAAAATGCAGCAGAAATCAGATCGAAAAACTGTCCAAAAAATTGTTAAAAATCAGCCCCTATTTTCGTGTCTCCTGACCAATCCAGAAGGAGTTTGGGGAAACGGAGACCACTGGTATAACGTGCAGGTGGAGGCAGTCACGACGGTCAGGCGCGTGTGGATGGCGACGACGCATGTCGGAGGCGCGTGAACATCACGTGCAGAGGCTTCTACAGGCGCGTGCGGGCACGTGGACCATTTTTTGGCAATGGTCCCTTCAGGCAGTTTGTTCCTCATATTATTTCTAATATTTTTCCTGTTGAAAGTTTTCTGTTTCAGGGTACGCAGTAGAATCTAGACAATGTTGTTCTTCGGGCGTTCGAGACTCGATCGTGATTTTTTTGGTTGCTGCAGTTTTCAGAGACTTTAGGACGAATAGTGATAGTCTTAAAGTGATGAATTCGCATCTCTCGATATTTACAGACCTTCAGACGTGGTTCGCTCGGTATCGTGTTCTTTGTTTTTATTATTGCAGTTGAAATAAATGTGTAGAGTAATTTATTTTTTGCATTAGAGGTCATCGTGTGGGGTGACATTAGGTTTGGGTTTACCATGAAGGGGTAACCATTGCCTGTTGCTAGACCTAGGAATTATTTGTTAATTATTTGCCTTAAATTCTTTGTGAATTTACTGTCAATTTTTCTACATTATTAGAATTGCATGTGGCCTTAGGAAAGTTTACTGGACTATTCTATGTGAATTATGTTCATACTTTACTTGTGGTCATTATCTGGCATTGTTGGCAAATGTGGGTCTAAGGTAAATGCAAAAAATAACATATATTTTAACTGTGGTGAAATTTGGACATAGTTGAAAGAGATTATCCTAGGATGATAATAAAAGGAAAGATGAGGATAGAGACAAAGCGAATATGACTTTAGGGTCGAGTAGTGATCCTAGTGAGGTTTATTGAGAGAATAAACCTGGTTCTTGTATTGCATCTGTGTGTAATCCTTTCTGCATGTATGTGGTCACTTAATTATGTTGCGATGTTGATTTTACACTTTCAATATGTTTGATATGTGTAATTGCATGAATTAGAGTGACTTATTACTTTGTGTAATATGTTTACATGCATAGTGGGCTAAGTTTTGTGGCATACTCTATTTGCTATGTGAGTGGTATGAGAGTGTGGTAGTAAGAAGAAAGTTAGGCAGCCATTTCTCTCCTTTATCTTTGTGAGCCTGTGTGGTTTGTGAGATTATGTGAGGCAGCCATGTTAGGGTTATATTCTTCCTCTTTGTGAGTGTTGTGAAGTAACCGACTCTTTCTTCGATTCTCTTTGAGAATGCCACCTTCACTATTTTCTTTGTGAATTTTCTGGGAGCATTGGTGAGTGGATTAACCTTTGTGGTCACCGAAAGGTGTTGTTTTGCCATAGTGAGTTTGAGATGCATTAGCAGTGAGTTGGATGTCTTTTGGTAAGGTGGAGTATAGATGCCTAGAGGTGCATTGATGATATGCACGAGGGATGTAGAGTGTGACATTTGGATCACGAGTGGAGATGTGATCAAATGTCTAGGATCCTTTATCTGGAAAGAGACCCTGATCAGGTGCACTTCTATCACTTTTATTAGGTGGAGACCCATTATCCACATAAGTTGGGAGAAGTGATGTGGAGATAGAGGATTATCCCGTGGACTTAGGATCTATTGTGACTTGCCAGTTAGACATGAGTTGAGTGATCTGTTTAGTGAGCGTGGTGGGCGATGAGAGGAGATATGTGTTCTCGAGGTGTGAGCAACACGGAATGGGATAGAATAAGTGTGGTGAGATCTTTTCTTAGGGTCATTTATGCATGTGTTGCATATGTGGTTGACCGTGTTTTGATTGACTTGGTGTTAATCTATGGTTTTATGTGAACGTGTTTCTGAAAAGATCTGTATGTGTTATCCTATAGTATATCGTCATCGCATGTGTATTTGCTCTTGATTGTTTACTGTTAAATATTTGCTTCTACTTGGGTGTTTTTGACCTTAACCCCAGTAAGTACATAGAGCAGGTATGATATTTGTTTTAAGTTGGAAACACGAGGTAAGGTCTGTGATTCAATTTTATTGGCTACCTTGATTATGCAAGTGTTAACTGTGTGTTTTGATTGCTTGCAGATTTATTGGGTATCAAGGTGGAGATTTGTTGGGTTTTTGATACCCAATAAATCCCGGGCTATGATGTTAACGTGGGTTAATATTATTTCATAGGCATAGGCCGATGAATGAAATAAGTCCAACAACCAAGTCCATGAGCTACACCCAGCCCAATTGTATTCCTTATGGATGGCTTGAATCTTGGCCCGTTTACCCCTTTAATGGCCCAACTTAAAGCCTAACCCTAGAGTATATATATATGGATATAACCCTAGCCTCTTTGATATGATGTTTTGTGTGATTTTGAGAGAAGAACAAGTGAATCCCGGCTGCTCCCCTTTTGTGTGAGAAAAAGGTGTCCAGAAGTGTCCAGAACGCTGGTATAACGTGTGCAATTAGTGGTTCTTTCATAGTATACCTTTGTGGTGTCTTCTCCTAGCCTTTGTGGCCATAAATCATCATCCTTTCTTGTCCTACGTGGATAAGATTGTATAGCAACCAAGGTGAATCAATTGGTTGTGGTTTGGAGTCGTTTGGATTGGTTGTTGGTAGAGAAAAGTACGTTGGACTGAGCCTGAAAAACCACCATTTGAAGATCCTTTTGAGAGAGCTTCTGCAACAAAATCTTCATAATTTTCTTCCCTTTTCCCAACTCAAGCCCAAAAACAAGTGAAATTTCAAGAAGCCAGAAACTTTCAAGTTGATAATGAAAAAAATTTAAAAAAAAAAAAAAAAAAATCGAACTTACATGATCTAGTTTTTCTTCCATCTATTGCAACTTGAAATTGGAAATTTGGATTCTTTGGATTGAAAAAAAAAAAAGCGTGGAGAGTGGGAGACGGCCAAAGGGTTTTCTTGATTTCTCTCAAAAACGTTTCTGTAAACCCCACTCGCTCTCCTCTTCTCTCTCAATATCCCCGATTCTTCTTTGGAGAGGATGAGAGAATTTGGGGAACGAGTTCTTGCTTTTTTGTGCCATTCATTTTTCTTTTTTGCATATTTTGTTTGTTGAGCTCTCAATTTTTATTATCTTTAATGATCATTTACTAACAAATCAAGTTGTAGGAAATTTTTTTACAATTACATAAACTAATGCAAATATATTACAAACAGATATGTAGTGTATTAACAACGAATAAATTTGTAGGTAAATTTCAATAATGTTTTAGTTTTTTAAAATTTTACAATCAACAATTACTAGGTCACAATCTTCATTGGTAATTTTTTATATTTTATATTTATTTTTTGTAAAAAAATTACCCACGGATTAAAAACGAAATTCTAATGACGGCTATATTTTGTCCGTGATTCCGTTGCTACTATATTTATTTTATAGTTATAGATTTTTTATAAAATTTCCTTGGAAAGTCGTTGATAATCCGTTATTAATAGCAACGGATGGCTTTCGTTAGTAAAAAACCATCTCTAAAGCACTCAAAATGGAGTTCTAATATGAATTACTAAGGATCTGTTTGATTGCAAAGATGAAATTTGGGTGGAAAGAAAATGAACCACGGAATTGAATTGCCTAAAAATTGTTTTGCTGGAATTGTGAATTATTGTGTGTTTGATTGGTATAATTTTTCACGTGAAAAATGTTGAAATGAAAGTGTTTTTAGTGTTCGTTTGGTTTTGTTTTACATGAAAATTGTCAATTAAATGGATAGAATTTACTAGTATTAGGGATAGAATTTATTTCCATAGTCCAAAAAAAAAAAAAAAAGTATCCTAATGGGAATTGGTTTTCCTTGAAAACCAAGAAAATTGCCCATTTCCAAGAAAACGAATTACATAAAAAAGAAATGCAATCAAATACAAAAAAGTTGAAAAATGGAATTCATTTTCCATTTTCCATGGAATTTAAGAACTATCAGACAGGGCCTAACTGAATTTGAATGGGAGTAATGTTCAATTAGTTATAATATAAATAGAATAAGAAAAAAAAGGTTTGTTTTCATCTAAAAAAAAAAAAAAAATCAAATAATTATCCTATTTTGAATTAGCAAACAATGGCCGTTGTAACTGGTCAATCTTTAGGGAAGAAATTCATTTAATCACAACGTTTTTTGATGTGCTCTAACTTAATTCAATCTCATCTAAATAAATTTTGTCTCGGTTCCAATATACATTATTAATTACGATCTATCAAATGAGTCCAATATTGCTATTATAAATTGGTTTAAATCGATAACTAATATTATTAACTACGTAGTTTTCTTAATTAGCTCTAACTCGAGTTTAGATAATCCAAAATAACTTTTTCTTGAAAACATAATCCATCATTTATTGTAAGCTTCAAAATGAGCCTAATATTGATAAGGTATTTATAGCTCATTTAAAAATTAAATAAAAGTATAAAATATAATACTCATTTCCACTATAGCCCATCAATTATTAAGAAAAAGTCATATAAATTTAATTAATTATTGGGCATAACAAACTGACTTGCATAACGATTTGACTATACGAGATATTTTTATCAATTGACAATTAAATTTATAAAATTTCGAGGTTCTACAAGCTTCATGTCACTAACATGGAGGTTTGAAACCAAATAAAAAAAAATGGTTTGAAATTTTTCCAATTTTTTAAAAGTAATTTGATTTAATGATATTTATGTATAGATGGTTTCAATCTCAAATGTTATAATTACATTTTCAGACCAATATATTTAATTGTTTATAATTGTTTGAAAGATGTTATTTTATGACTAAAATGGAGGTATGAAATCAAATCAATCAAATTATTTTATTTGAATCGTTTATCAAAATAATTTGACTTAAAATAGTTGAAAAATAGTGTAAACTGAATATTGACCCCACTCCAACAAAGATTCGAAGGATTAGAAGTAGTAGTCTCACTTATGAGGCAGAATTTCTGCTGTCTTGTAGAAGTGTCATGCTTGTGTGTTTCTTTGTGCCAAGTTCATGAACCATTTTTCCGAAATTCATGTCAAGGACAAGAGGTCGCTATCCATTAGAATTTTTTGAAACTACTATATATAAACGACCATGATTTCTTGTTACGTTTTGTTGACAACTTGGTAGGGTCGCAAATATTATTAAGGTATACAACATTTAGACGCAACTCTAGATAATGTTATGTTTCCATGTTACAACTTAAATAAAACCATATGATCTAATGATATTTTTAAAGAAAATCTATGGATCTCACTACTACAAAGGCAGCATTGTTGACAAAAAATGACTTGATGAAATAAATCTAAAACATGAGCAGTATAAAATATTGTAGTTATAATAAATTGCTTTCTGTTTAGCTGTAAACCAATTACTTCAAACCTTTTTCAAGCAACAAACAGAATCATTTTTTTGTCATCCGAAGTTTCATCTGATGACCGTTTCAATTATCATTTCATGAATGAGTCATATCTATTTATATCTTTGGTTAATAATATTAGTGTCATCTGATTAAATAAATATCAGATGATATTGCACATTACCGTTGTCAATATCTAATTAAATTTTTTTCCCCTTCTTATTCAATGCCTTATAATAGTGTCATCTGTCAACATCTAACTCCATCAACTTTTTCTAGCATCTAGTTTATTTAAAAACAAAAAAAAAATAGTTAAACCCCAACCTTGAGAGCTCCCACCGCCCTGTCCCTAGAGTTTCGTGAAGGAGGTAAATCGCGGGATGTGTCCCAACAGATCAGGAAATAAGAGCTATATGTACACTACGCTTACAAGGAATCCAATTTCATGTCTTAGGAATCGAACCCCCACACCATGACTGCCAGCAAGGCGTAAGATAACCTCATTCCTATCCTTTGCTTATTTTGAGTGAGTGTGTGTTTGTTTCCAATTATTTGTACAAATAATCCATTTTTGGACCGTTTAGTTGTCAGCAGTTGGGACCCACACAGAAAGAAGATGTCAAAAATTCATAGCTCAACACTCCAAAAAAGCATTCTGATTGGGCTAAGAATTGGAAACAAATAGACGCAAAGCTATACATTGTAATCAATGTCCTCAACCCTAATCAATTTTTTTTTATTTTTTTGTTGGATGGCCTAAACCATAATCTTGATCTAACCTTTTATTAATAAATCCATATTATTACCTTGGGAAACAAAAATTAAAGAATTTGATTAAGGGGAATTTGCACTTTTTCGTCCTCAATCTTCCCAAATGTAACTAATAATTCATTTTTAACCTTTCAATTATATAGCAAAACTCATCATTCCCTCTAGTTTGACCATTAAATGGCGGATTTGTCATTCTCCTTAAATAAATAAATATAAAAGAGAACAATAAAACGACAAAAATAAGGAAAAATTGCAAATGGAATCACATAACATGTCAAAAAGTAAAAATAAATCCCACTTCAATCAATCACATAATAACACATAAAACAAAAAGAATTTAGAAATTTTCTCCTTCCCTGAACAAAATCATCCACCCACCCTATCCTACCCTACCCACCTAATCCATAAGCATCTTTTCATTTTTGAATAAGCCATTCTCATTATCTTTCATAATCAAGTAGGCACTCCTCCCCACGCCCAGCCAAACAAAACCTCTAGACGGCAATTCTTACAAATCAAATGTGTTGGCGCTAAAAAATAACACCAATAGATGTGAGGCCCATTCGCATCCACACGGGCAAATTTCGATGCGTTTTGATTGTTGATTTGATCGAATGGTGTAATGGATGCAGGAGATGCTCCTTCGACGCGAGATTAAACAGTTCAGGCATCGACAAAGTGATCGAAAGGCTTGCGAACGAGCAATGATAATCTCGCTCAAGCACGATCACAACTTTTGCAAATAAATGATAAAAGAGAGTAAAAAGGGACACGATCAAATGGCAAGAAATGTATGAAGTTGTATTTATTTTCCCCTCCAAAATCTGCTAAAAATTAGTATACTCGTTCCTTGTTCTTTTTCTCATTTTCCCCCCCCCCCCCCCCCCCCTTCTTTTTTTTTTTTTCCCCCCCCCCCCCCCCTTTTCTTTATATGTGTTGTTTTTATTATTCCACACATCATCTCTTTTTCTTCTATAAGGAGTGGGTATTTATGTAATTTGGGTAAGATGTGGTGACCTTTGAATTCGAACCACGTGCCCCTACCTCTTTTTTCTATACATCACATCTTTCTTAAACATACCTTTGTTACATTGGCAAAGAGTCAACTACCCTATATTTTTAGGCTGAGATTCTTGACACAAGATAAAATAGACGTCCGATTAGTCTTTCATAAAAATATTTGCCAGGTCGACAAATATGGTGGTCTTTTGTCTCTCAAGACTTCAGCCTCGTCTTTTAAGGCTTCGACTGGTGGTGAACATAGGGCCTTCGGCATAGACCCTTTGTCTGGGCCTTGAAATACGTTGTGTTGAGTGGCACTTCTGCCAAAACAAGGACTTCGGCTCTTGTAGCATTTGTAAACTTATTGCTTCCCTTTTTTCGTATGTTTTGAGGCTAACTCTTCTTATGACGTTAGTAGGGCTTCCACGTGTTGCCTTTTTAAGGCCAGCTTACTAAAAAAAAGTAACACAACGTTTTAATTTGTTGTTAAAAATGTATAGTAGTCATCTTCATTTACAAATATACAATAATATATTGTTGTGCATAAGTGCTTAGAGTTCTTATCCTATAACTCAGTAATTGTCAATCAGAAAATTGCATTATTGGTCTCTAGCCTTTAGTAACAAACTCATTGTTAACCTTTCATTATAGTTGTATAACCACTCATTAATGAAAAAAAGGTTCAAATTTATGTTAAATCTTCATCTTTAACATCATGAAACTAGAATTTCTGACTCAACATAAGCTGCTACCTAGAAATTAAGTGTAACATGATTCCATTAGGGTCATGTGATGATTTAATGAAATTTAGACACTTTCAAATTTCGAACGACAACAATAAACTAAACTTTATTATCTTTTCTCTTGAATGAATAAGAATATCTGGTCCTTACAGGGATAAAAGGAGCAGATAATGCATTAATAAACAAACCCAGAGGACAGTATTACTAATTAAAACATAAAAATCTCAAAAGAACACACATCTCACTTTCCTAGGGTTCTAAAAATTCTTGATTAATATCCATACTTTGTGCAGTCACTTCCTCCGTAGCCTACATTTCTAAACAATGCTTGCTTTACATCTTCACAACTCATGACCAAACGATGCTCGACAGCCTGAAAATTTTAGACGAAAAAAGAAAAGAAAATAAAAGAAAAGAAAAAATGATTAATTACGTAGTTTCAAAATAGTGTCTCAATTAATTAATTAAGTAAACTAGTAATTTTGTGAGAATCAATAAGATTAGTTCATGCATTAGGTATTAACCTCATAACAGGAAGCTTGCAATGAAAATTCATTGAAACAGCTGACGACGCATTGTTGAATATCGAGGCCTAATGCTTCGAGTGTAGTAAGTGTTGATAATAATAATCCCGACTTTGCTGTACAACATATCCCGATACGAGTATCTTGGTCTTTCCTTTCGACATGGAACTGATATATTGAAATTAAAATTGATTATTTCAATCAAAATATAAAAATGAGAAATATCGAGGATAACAAATTAAATCAAAGAATACCTTTGAAGGGTTCCTAACTAGTACTTGATCATCATTTGGCTTTATCTCCTTCAAGTTTCCTGTTAAGTTCATTTGATTTATATTCTTATCTATCTCCTCCTCCCTCAGCTTATTAATTTTATAAAGGAGCTCTTTCATATAATCTATTGTGTCCCCAAGAATTGATGTCCTATCCATCTGCATAATAAATAATTATAATTATCAACCAAATAAATGGGATTTATGTAGTAGACTCTAAATTGATGATTTACCTTGCTTATCTTGGGGACAATTGATCGGAGCATGGAAAGACGATCATTTAGTCGCTTCCTTCGTCTTCTTTCTGCCATTAGATTCTTGGAGGGCAGGCCATCCGCCTTGGATTTGTTCTTTCTCTCCGTAGAAAAACCTACATTTGAATTGTCCATATTTTTCGGAGCTTCCAAGGTTTCAACCTTAAATCTGCTCGTTTCGTGTTCGAAACCATTGAGGCCGGCATTGTCAAGAAGTCCAAAATCTTCATTTTCAAGATTTGCAGTGTAATCTTCTTGAATTGGCGCTGAATTTTCATTCGGATAATTATATGAAGAACAAACCTGTGGGAGTGCGAAATTATCGAGCAGTGTTTGGGGCTCATAAAAGGGATATCGATGGCTAAATTGATCTAAAAGTAAAGAATTTGACATTTCAAAATCTGGGATTTGATGAGAAGATGAAAAACTCCAAACATTAGGTGAAACTTCATTCAATTCATTAGGAATAGTGACCCAACTTTCCATCCTTGGAGACATTAACTCCTCAAAAATACTAAACTCCATCTCTCTCTCTCTCTAATGTCAAAGAAGTGCTAAAACATGTGGATGTATTAAGTATATATATTGTTGTTGCAAATCGAGGAAATACAAAGTTGTACCACCTCGTTTAAAAGTTAAATTTTGAAAGTCGAAGAAATATAATTCAAATCAAAATTTTGGAATAAGCACAATTTTCATAAATAATACCATATTGAGAGAGAAGCTTATTATCAGTAGGGCTAATTCTTTAAATTGTTGATTAATGAATGATTATATTGGGGAAATGGTTTTTAAATGCATTATGTCGTGTAAACGTAATACCATGAGCATATAATTAATAAGATTTGCTATACTAAGTAGTTTTATTGACATTTCATGATGTAGCAGACAATTTAACACCTGAATCACCCCAGTTAGAAGAAGGCCAAGCCTTTCGAATTTGATTAATACATTCAAATCAATGGCTAGATTTTTTACACATCGTGAAATGTTAATCAAGATTGTAAAAATGAATATCAAAGTAGGATTTCCCATAATTAATTATAATGGAATCTGCTTCTTTTCTCATAATCTATTTCCCCTATGGATTCTTTAAGTCATTTTCACTGAAATCTTCGACCTGACAGGTTTACATTCTTAAGTCCCATTCCCAGCTATGTTTGACCCCACTAATCTGTCTGAAATGAAAAGGATGGGGCTAGCATCATGACATGGTCCTGTCAGCTTTTTGATTATTTTGCAGGTAATTTGTACTCGTAAATTAATCCCCTTTCTCTTTCAGTCTAAACTATAAGGCGAAGCCTTAGAGGTGTAACTCGAGACATGGAGATTGGGGCGATTTCAAGGTGACCCAATACGGCCCTTTTCGAGCCGTGCTTGCTAAGCCAATGGACCTTTACCAATTTTGATATCTCTAATTCATAATTTATTCTGTGAAAACCCTAGTTCTGACATGGTGACTTAATCAATTTTCTTGGTAGATGCATAAAAAATTAAAAACTGTGGCTATGCTATTTGCGATAGCAACATGTACCTGTTTTTGTTCTTGCGATTATTGGCTGCTAACTGAATTTCATAATTTGCAAGTGACTAACTTTGAAGAAAGACTACTAGTAGTAGATAATAATAGAGTACTAAAGCGTTTAAATTTCATTTTTTTATAGCTTGTCATCTTTTCTTTAAGAAGACATTATAAAAATCGTAATAGATTATAGACAATAATATTTTAAATATTTTACAAAATTATGTACTCTACATCAATCATCTCGCAACATGTGACAATAATATTTCAAATATTTTACAAAATTATGTACTCTACATCAAGAATCTCGCAACATGTTAAAGTTATTCTACTCAAACTTTTGAATAAGTTTATGTTCAAGCAAGGTCGAGAGTTATAGTGGCACGATTCAGCTTGTAGTATAGTTTCACGCTAGAACAATGTCGAGAGCCTTACAAGCTTGACTTGACCCTTTGAATAAATCGTATGCTTGGAAAAAAGTCGAGATTTGTAGAAACTCGACTCAATCCTTAGAATTCAAATATTATGAGCAAGTTTGGTAGAAATTTTAATCCAATTAGCATCATTTTTTTATCGTTATTTCACTATTTCAGCCATTATTTTTGAATTCTTCTATTACAAGTAGGATCCACTTTAACTCTAATAATTAAAAAATCAATTAACAAAATTTCTACCGAACAAGAACTATATAAATTTGTCAATCATTATTATCAACTTGTTGAATATATCAGTGTGGCACGAGTGAGGGTGCCGTCCTCGAGTAAAAGGAAGAAAGTGCAGGTAAGCAGTCAAATCAATAATCCAGTAGTATGTAAATTGGCCGGTGAAATTTGGTGAAAGGGCACACATTTTAAGGATAATAGGAAAAAATCACGTGAATATATCACCTGGAAACAAGTGGTTGAAACTCATTGTGTCACATAATTACAACTTGTCAACTCTGCAAATGTTTCCAAAATTGTAATAATAAAAAAATGTTATAATAATTCCTTCAATTACAGTACCTGAACAGTATATATGATACTATTGTATAATAAAAGACAATGAAAAATCCAAATATTAACAAATCATGACTAATTGACTATAGCTAATGACCCAATTAACACTAAACATGGATGTCGGAAAGTGTACACACTTTAAACAATACATTGATCGACAAATTAACTTGGAAGAAGTACTTGTAAAACAAAGTGTGATTGCTACAAGGAAAATATTTCAAATTGATATAAGAAAATGCTTCAATATAGAATTTCCAATGAAGTATGTCAAATTATTTTAAGTCTATTATCCTTTTACACAATTAGGTCTGGGCGCTGTTTGGTTTGGGTTGGTTTCGATTCCAACCCGAAACCAGAACCAAATTAGTGGATTTGAGTGAATTTGAACCCAAACCAACTCACTTTAACTCTTAAACCAAATCGAACCAAAGTTCGGCTCGGTCAATCAGTCAGTTTGGACTTTTAGTGAAAATTAAATTTTTTTCAAAAAAAAAAAAATTGTCCAAATTTTGAGCCTAATTAGATAATAAGAACTAAAATAATTAAATAACTTTGTATTAAAAGAATTATTGATTAACAAATAAAATTAGGTTACTAGAAACAGATTAAGAGAAAACTTAATAATTTTGTTGCCTTTTGTACATTATGTAGCTAACTACCTGAGTAGGGGAAAAAAAATTAAGTATAACATAATGAGCTTGTAAAAAACGAAAGTTTTAAGTACTATTACTTACTGGCAACATTATAATTTGGACGGAAACGTAATATAGTTATGAGATTAGGGTTTATCTTTGATTTTTATTTTTCTTAAAAAAAGTTAAATATATAAGTGGGTTAAGTTGGTTCGATTAACCAGTAGTTTGTGGTTTCAAACCATAATCGAATCAAACCACTATGATTTTTTTTAAAAGAAAATCAAACCAAACCAATTACCTGTATCAAACCGACCCGAGTCAGTTCGGTTTGATTGGTTTAATCGATTTTTTTTTAAATTTTTTTAGGCCTATACACAATGTTCCATATTTGATGCACAAACATTTGGTTATAGTATTATGGTTTATGCATGTATAAATCTGTTGGTCTCAAAATCGTTTTATTCAGAATTATTATAACAACAAATTTATAGACAATCTAACTTTTGTAGAAAATCAAAGAACACAAAGGAATTTTTCGCCACTAATGGCTTGGATGTTCAGCCTTTGGCTTAATTACCCATTGAGTATCTACAAATAGATTACGCTTGATTTCCCGATAAAAAATACCAAGAAATAGTATAAATATCTGAAAAAATCAGAGATTTCCCGAAGTTTCCTCTCGCCTCTCTTTTCTAACACAAAGATTTAGTAATCTATACAATTTCTATCACATATTGTTGTCTTGAAATAATCATAGTAAAAAACCCTCACGATTTACATAGAAAACTCACAAAGAGAGCCTAGAAAAAACTCACAAACAGAACCAGACGAGAAAACCCTAAGAACCACACTCAGTGAAAACACACAAAGTGACAAACAGGAGAAAGAAAGAGGCCTCTTATACTTAGGTCAAAAAAATCGTAGATCAAATGGTCACAATTGCATCAAAGCATTCCAACAGCCAAAATCCTGTTTAAAAAAACATGATTTTACATAAGTGGACCAAGAAACTCGAAACCAAAAGTAACCAACCCAAATAAAAAAATAACCTAATCATAGAATTAGAACCAAATGAATAGTGAGGCATCAAGCTCAAATCCAATAATGTCTACCTTGCTGAACTATTGATGGATAATCTAAAGGGACTCAAACGCTACTAACAAGTTTCACTTGCTCTAATAACTTGTAAAAACAAAAAAGTAAAGTTATTATAAACTTAAAAAATTGAAATTAGTAAAAAAAACAAACGCACTCAATAGATTACTTTCATGTATGTTCAGAAATTTCAAACAATTCTTGAACTTGTTGCTTTAATACCAATATTAGAAGAATTGTATTCAATTGGAATTTTTACCAAATTAAGCATCCCCTTTTCAATCATGGTTCTTACAAAATGAAATTTAATGTCTACATGTTTAGTTCTATCATAATATATAGGATTTTTACTTAAATGTATAGCAATTTAATTATCTGTAAAAATTCTAACTACTTCATTTATAAACCCAATTTTAACTAATAAACCTCTCAATCAAAGTCTTCCTTTCATAGCATCACATGCTACAATATATTCAATTTTAGTAGAAAATAGGGCTACAAGTTTTTGCAGTTAGGACTTCCAACTAATACAACCATTAAGAGAGCAAAGACATAAGAAAAAGTGGATATTCTTTTATCCAAGTCACCTATAAAATTAGAATCAGTATAAGCCTTCAAGATTACACATTTAAAATTTTAAACCTAAGTCAAATGAGCATTTTAGTTATCTTAACATCCATTTTATTACTAACCAATGAGCTTCACTTGAATTAGCCATAAATCTACTTAAGATACTAAAACCATGAGCTAAATCAAATCTAGTGCATATCATAAAATGCATGATAGAACCAACAATATTTGCATAAGATATTTTGCTCATCCTATCAAGTTCTTTATCAGTTTTAGGAGATTTTCACTTGACAGTTTAAAATGATTTGCATTAGGTAAAGTTACAGGTTTACATTCAGCTATAGAAAACTTTTCTAGTACCTTTTTCATATAAGAGGATTAATTTACATAAAGCATTCAGTTACTTATATTTTTTTTAATTTCCATTCCTAAAATTCTTTTAGCCTCAAATACACCATGGATTAAGGAAACCACTCCTATCAATCCTTATGAGCCCCCTGATCCATTTTTTCAAAGGTTGAAAAAAAAACAAGTTAGATCAACTGTACACAATTCTTTAAGGTCTTCTAAGATTTCATCAACATATAAGATTAAGCAAATAAAATCAAGTCTACTTGACCTTTGAAATAGAATTATGGATCAAAATTGCTCCTAGAAAAACTCAAGATTTGAACATATGAGTTGAATTTCTTATACCATAATCTAGGTGCTTGCTTTAAACCGTGATGTTGACTGAGGAGTGGAGCTGGGATCCAGAAACAGCTACCTCCAAAGTTAAAAGACCTGGAGAGTTTTATTGTACCTTGCAATATTGGATATTGCTATTTTGATAAAGTTTTATGAGATTTAGGTACAAGTATTAATTTGATGCCACTTTTTATTTTCAGGAAACTCGAATTAGAAGAGACTAAAGTAATTATAGTAACTTTGTAGCTAGCTGTGTCATCATTTAAATAAGCAGTTTTGACATCAAGCTGGTCTAGTTCCCAATTGAAATGAATAGTAAGGGCAAGTAGAATTCTGACTGAGGTATATTTAGCAATAGGTGAGAAGATTTCATTAAAATCTATGCCCTCTTTTTATGTAAACCCTTTGTCCACAAGTCTAACCTTATATCTCTTATTTTTAGCAGTAGCTTCACCCTCTTTCACTTTGTAGATCCATTTACAGTCAACAACTTTTTTTTCCTAGGCTTATTAACCAAAATTCATGTCTTATTTTTAATTAGGGAGTCCAATTTTTTTTTTCTCATGGCTTCCATCCACAGTTTGGATTCTTTGCATTTAATAGCTTCTTTAAAAGTTGTAGGCTTAGAATAGACAGATTCCAATTTAGAATAGAGAGTAACAAATTTACCCGTATTGATTGTGGTAGAAGGAAACCTATTAGGTCTACCTCTATCTCTGGTTGACTAATAATTAGTAAAGGTATTATTCTGTGTTTCATTATCAAATTCAGATTTACCTTAAGCTTGATCTAGTTCAAATTGAGTAGTCTCCATTTCAATCAAATCATTAGGTTCAACAAAATTATCTCCATTGTTTGCTAGACCTATTTCTTTAAGAGGAATAGATACAGATTGTTTCTGATTTAAAGAATCATTTCAAGGAAAAATATCTTCATTAAAGATAACATTTCGATCACTTTGAACCCATTTGGCCCTTTTACCTAAAGCCATATTCCTTAGATTCTTCACCATAACCCAAAAAACATTTTTTAGATCTATGTTCAAATTTGCCTTCATTTCATTTTGATGAGAATAGATAGGACATCCAAAAATCTTTGAGTTTGGAATAATCTGGTAACTTTCCACATCATAGTGATTCAAGGATTTGAAAATCAATAGCACTAGAAAAAATCTTATTAATCAGATAATTGGCAATTTTTAAAGCAGATAATTGGCAATTTTTAAAGCTTCGCCACAAAACAATTTTAGAATACTAGAACTCAGCAACATACACCTAAACTTGTCAAGTAAGGTTCTATTCATTCTGTCAGCAACTCTATTTTACTGAAGAGTGTATGTTGTTGTTTTTATGCCTTAAGATACCAATTTTCTTTTTTAAAGAAACGATCAAATTCAGAAATTATAAAATTTATGGTCATTATCTATTCTAAATGCTTTGATTTTCTTACTATCTAATAGAAATTAGATCGCTGGAGAGCTTTGCAAACTACTTATATAATTTGTTCTCAAATAACGTTTTAGATTTTCAAAAACAAATATTTATAGATATACAAAATCGCAAACTAGGGTTTCAAGAATTCAAACCCTAACGCCTGAAAAAACCAAAGTTTCAGGCTTTGATACGACTTGTTGGTCTCAAAAGCATTTTATTCAGGATTATAACAACAATTTTGTAGATAAAATAACTTTTGCAAAAACCAAAGAACGGAAGGGAATTTCAAGGGCCCGGATATTAAGCCTTTGGCCTAATCACCCGTTGAACATCTACAAGTAGATTAGCTTGATTCTACTATCAAAAATGCCAGGAAATAGTACAAATGTTTGAAGAAATAAGATATTTCTTCAAGTTTCTTCTAGCCTCTCTTTTCCAGCACAAAGCTCTAGTAATCTATAAAATTTATCTCACAGATTGTTTTCTTGAAACAATCATAATCAAAACCCTCACGATTTACAGAGAAAACCCTCACAGATTACAGGTCTTTGTACGTAGGTCAAAAAATCACAGATCAAATGGTCACAATTGCATTAGATGAAGGGTCTAGATCAAAGCATTCCAACAGCCAAAGTCATGGTTACAAAACCACGATTTACCATAAGTGGACAAAAAACTCGAGAAACATAGGTAATCAGCCCTAGTAAAGAATGACCCAACCACAGAATCAGGACCAAATGTAGTGAGGCATCATGCCAAATCCAACAAAATCTCGGTGTTATACCTATGCGAGAATGCAACAGATTCTATAAAAACCTTTATCAAAAGAAAATCAACTCTCAATATTAGGGGAATAATGCCAGTATTATCAATGTCACTTTCATAGCATATACTTGTTGTACCAATTTTTTAGGATCCAAAATCGTTTACAAACTTGGTAGCAAATACAGTACACGAAATTTGAGAATAGGAAGAGAGAGTGAAAGAATGTTCCAACTTCGTCCTGATTTCTTTATTGTTGTCTTCGGATTCTAGATTCATGACCGCATACCAATAGTAGTGAAGTTAGGACTTGAATTCAGTAGGGATGTAATTTAACTATTGAAAGAATTTCAAACATAAAAGTATAATATTATTACAAATAAAAAATAAAAATGTCAGAAGTTTATTTTTTTTTCTCAATTTTCCCCACTAGATCTCACCTTCCTCCACCACAAAGGACACATGTTATTTTTTGGAGAACACTAAAAAAGTCACAAGATTTGAAACACAATAACTTCAAGGGTGCTAAGGGAGATAAAATTTTACATCGAATGGATGAAAACATAAACCAACTTATAAGATTTTGGACTACTTCTCTTAACAATGTTGACCTTTTAGGATGGAATCTCAAATTTTAATATGATATCAGAACCCATTAAACTTCAACGAAGGATTCGATTTGATTAAGACTCAATAAATGAGTATACGGATTTCAAGATTGGTCTGATCAAACGAGCCACCATCTTGTGATAGCATGTTAAGGGAGATAAAATCTCACATCGAATAAAGATGAAAACATAAACCAACTTATAAAGTTT
>NW_019243883.1:828457-882228 GCF_002742605.1 Olea europaea var. sylvestris | reverse complement strand
CATCTTTTAAAAGCATGGTAGATTTTTCTTACAATGGTACATTATCAACAAAGACCATTGACAAAGCATTGGAATTATTTGAGACAGTGGCTACTACTTCAACTATGTGGGCTTCAGAACGAGCTTTTTAAAAGAAAGCGCCAGGTGTATATGAGGTGGATGCATACTCAGCCTTGTCTGAGAAAATAGATTCCTTATTCCATAATGTGGAAAGCATATCATAGCTAGCTAATGCACCACAAGTCAAGAAACCAAGTCGTGAGGAGCGTAAGGCAGATCGTAACACAACAGATTTTCCAATTCTAGTACAAGGAATGGAACAAATGAATTTTTCACAATGGGGACAATGTCAACAAAATAATCCACATTCAGATACTTGTAACATAGGTAGAAGGAAGTACCCAAACTTTTCTTGGAAAAATCAAAATCAAAATAGGCCACATGGTCAGTTTCAGTAGCAATAGAAGAAGCCTTAGTTAGAAGAGATGTTAGGGAAATTTATGGCTAAGATTAGGATAGTTCTATTAAAAACTTGGAAACTCAAATGGGACAGATAGAACTTTCGATGACTGACAGAGCACCGGGTGCTTTGCCTAGCATTATTGAAATCAACCCTAAGGAATAGACAAAATGATTAAAACTAGAAATGGGGCATGTCTATTAGAAACACATGTCAAGAGACCGGTTGCAAATAAGAAAACAATACGTTCTTCAGATAAGGAGCGTGTGGAACAGACTGAACAAACAACAAAATTAGTTGCTAAAGAGAGTTCAAATACACCATGGATTAAGGAAACCACTCCTATCAATCCTTATGAGCCCCCTGATCCATTTTTTCAAAGGTTGAAAAAAAAACAAGTTAGATCAACTGTACACAATTCTTTAAGGTCTTCTAGAAGCTTCACATCGACATTTCGTTTGCCGATGCACTCATTCAAATGCCTAGCTACGTTAAATTCCTGAAGAAAATCCTATCCAACAAACGTAGGCTAGAGGAACATAAAATTGTGATGTTGACTGAGGAGTGGAGCTGGGATCCAGAAACAGCTACCTCCAAAGTTAAAAGACCTGGAGAGTTTTATTGTACCTTGCAATATTGGATATTGCTATTTTGATAAAGTTTTATGAGATTTAGGTACAAGTATTAATTTGATGCCACTTTTTATTTTCAGGAAACTCGAATTAGAAGAGACTAAAGTAATTATAGTAACTTTGTAGCTAGCTGATTGATCTCTTACTCATCCAAGATGGATCATTGAAGACGTGCTGCTTAAAGTGGAAAAATTCATTTTCCTTGCTAATTTTCTCATTCTTAATGTGGAGGACAAGGATGTTCCATTTATACTGGGTTGACCATTCTTAGCTACAGGAAGAGTTCTTACTAATGTTTAGAAGGGTCAACTAATTTTGAGGCTTGACGAGGAACATATTTCTTTCAATGTCTTCAAAAGCATTCAATTTCTCATTGATCCAAACAACTGCTTTTAGATAGATATGAGGCATGCATAACATATTCTCAATCTACTTGCATTGATTCTCTTAATATTGAGGTATGTGCAAGGTTTTTGGAGACTAACCCCCATACACGTGTAAACGCCATTTTGAGGAATTGGAAACTAGTCTTACAAAGCCATTAGCATCCATTCACCAGCCTTCTAAATTGGAACTCAAGCAACTACCACCTTATCTCCTATATGCTTATTTGGGAAGTCCTATACACTCCCAGTAATTATTTTGAATTCTGTCAGCTATGAATCAGTCCAGTTCAAGTTGTGCCGAAGAAGTGTGGTATACGATGGTGCAGAATGAATTAATTCCCATCCGAACTGCTACAAAATGGACAGTTTGCATTAATTACAGCAAACTCAATGCTGCTACTCAAAAGGACCTGAAAATTCCACTTTTTCCTTCCATTTATCAATTAGATGTTAGAAAGACCGAAAGAGCATTTTCATTATTGTTTCCCTGATGAAAACTCTGAATATAATTAGATTCCAGTAGCGTCACATGATTAGGAGAAGACCACTTTTACATATCCCTATGGTACTTTTTCCTTACCATAGGATGCCATTCGATTTGTGCAATGCTCTTGTATGATGGCGATCTTCTCTAGGATAACTTATTCCTGTTTGGATGTTCTTTTGATGAATGTTTGAAGCATTTGAACTTGCTATTACATTGATGCAAGAAGACAAACTTGATATTGAGCTGGGAAATGGTACAAGAGGACATTGTGTTAGAAAGCTAGATTTCAGCTAAAGGGATTGAGGTAGAGCAAAAATTCTGGTTGTTGAGAAACTATTGCCACCAACGTCAATTAAGGGTGTTCGAGGTTTTTCTTGGGCATGCCAAATTTTATAGCTGATTCATTGAGGATTTCTCAAAGATCATGAAGCTCTGTGTAACCTGCCAGTCAAGGATGTCGTTTTTGACTTTTTTGAAGAATGTTTATCGACTTTCAACACTATAAAGGAGAAGTTGACTTTAGCACCGGTGATCATTGCACCGGATTCGAGTTTTCCATTTAAATTGATGTGTGATGCAAGTGATTATGCCGTGGGGGCCGTATTGGAATAGTGTAAGTACAAAATATTTCAAATTATCTATTATGTAAGCAAAACCTTGAACGATGCACAGCTCAACTATGGCACTACTGAGAATGAGCTTTTAGTTGTGGTTTATGCATCTGATATATTTTGATCATATCTTGCGGTATCAAAATTCATAGTCTACATCGATCAATCTACCTTAAAGCATTTGATGACTAAGAAGGAAATCAAACAAAAGCTCATCCATTGGGTATTACTTTTACAAGAGTTTGATCTGGAGATTAAGGATAAGAATGAAGTAAAAATGTGTTAGTCGACTACTTATCTCGACTTGAGCTTGGAAAGCAAAAAGAGTCAGTAGAGATAAATGAGATTTTTCCAGATGAGCAAATGTTTAATGTTAAAGAGGGACCTTGGTATGCTGATAGAGTAAGTTATTTAGCCAATTTTATCACTCCATCAGATTATTCAAGTCATCACAGAAAGAAATTCTTCGCTGACATGAAATATTATTTTTGGAAGTAGCCCATTCTCTATAGGTGATGAACATATTAGATTATTCTACGATGTGTGCTGAGGAGGAAGTACCTCGAATACTGGAGCAATGTAACTTATATGCATATGCATGAAATTTTGGGGCTTAAAAAATGGTTGCAAAAATTCTATAGTCTAGTTTTTATTGGCCTTCACTATTGCAGGATGCTTTTGAGTTCGTGAAAATGTGTGAAAGATACCAGCATGCTGAAAATATCTCGAGGAGGAATGTGTTGCCTCTGAATAGCATTCTTGAGATAGAGATTTTTAATGTGTGAGAGAATGACTTTATGGGACCGTTTCTTCCATCATTCTCAAATCAATATATTCTAGTTGCAGTTGATTATGTCTCCAAATGGGTGGAAACAGTACCAACCAACGATGCTAAGGTAGTGATTGGGTTTCTAAAGCAGTACATTTTTACCCGCTATGGCACCTCGAGCTATTATAAATGATGCGGACAAACACTTTTGCAATCGTCAATTGGAGTCTTTGTTGGCTAAATATGGCGTCGAGCATCGCATAGCTACTCCTTATCACCTTCAGATCAGCAGACAAGTCGAAATCTCTAATTGGGAATTAAAGCGTATACTTGAGGTAACTATAAGTTTTTCGAGAAAGGATTAGTCTAAGAAGCTTGATACTTTGTTGGCTTATAGAACATCTTTTAAAACACCTATAGGCATGTCTCTTTATTGCCTAGTTTTGGGAAAGCATGCCACTTACCAATTGAATTAGAGTACCGTGCTCACTGGTCAGTTAGAAAATTAAATTTTGATTTGGAAGCAGCTGGTGAAAAGAGGTTTCATCAATTAAATAAAATGGACGAGATTTAAGCGGAAGCTTATGAGAATGCAAAGCTGTACAAAGGACCAACCAAAAGGTGGTATGACATACATATACAAAGAAAAAAGTTTGAGGTCGGGCAAAAAGTCTTATTATACAACTCTAGGCTCAAGCTTTTCCCAGGAAAGTTAATGTCAAATTGGTCAAGAAACTATACAACCAAATAAAAATTGCTCATGCCCTGCGTACAGGGCTCTGTTCCACAGGGGTCTTACAGGCCCCTCACTATAGCAACATATCGGACCCATCGACCTATACATTGTGCGGGCCTCACCTCTATGTCTTCTATGGCAGACCCCTATGAATCTCCGCTTGTATCTGAAGCACTTCTCAATAAAAATATAGCAAACTATCGAAAATATGAGTATAAATAATCCATAGAGGAAAAGAAAAGGAATGTTGATTCTTGAGTTTCTTTAAATTTGTAAACAGAATTAAGTCCGTGTAGAAATTTTGTTCTAATTAACAAAAAAATTTCTCCTAAACAAATTGGTTTATAGTTCTAACTTTAAATTTTGGTGAGTTAGGGCAAAAACAGAGATGAATTTAGCAAAAGTAGACAAAGATCCCAGCAGCCCACAGTATTGTGAGCAAAAAACCGCTTTTGCATTGGCCCTTTTAATATAGCCTTATTATTAATTTAGTTGGGACCCTTGTGAGTTTTTATAAGAACGACGTTCTCATTGGAATTTGAGTAAAGAGGAAAATAATATTTAAATGAATTTATGTGCTTCAACTTTGATGGCATAATATTTTAGATCAGACAGTTAACATGACATGATAGCCATAGAAAAGAAATGAGCTTAAATCACGTTATGACCCCTTTATGAAATTATTGCGTATGAGAATTTGATAAACAAATGAATTATTATGCTTATGAGAGATCAATTTTAGAAAACAGTTTATTATTTGTTCAGTCTTTTCGATTGAGTAATCTGTGTATAAATAAGCAAACCAGTGTTACGATATCAAGTTAGGCACTACTAATTACTTGAGCGAGTGTCACAATTTGTAGCAAAAATGACATTAAAACGTATGTAAGAGGCTATGTTAAGGACTAATCTAAAATTCAAAAAAAAAAAATGAGCTCAAATTTTTCGAATTGTTCTAAAAAATTTAGTTTTGTTTTTTTTTTTTTTTTTTTTTTTGATAACCCAGGTGTCCCAGCTTAGCCGGACTAAATCCTGGACCTCTAGCCCCCGGCCCCTCAGTGACTAGTGGAGGTAAATCGCAGGTTGTACCCTTGTTGGTTCCCAGGTTCCCACATGGCTTTTACTCCTTCCCCAAAGGAACCCTCCTCTATGGTTATTACATCACCAAGCTGCTCCAACCCTTCCTCTGGTTATTACATCACTTGGCTGCTCCAACCAGGAATCGAACTCCCCACACTTGGTTCCAGAGCCCCCCAATGTAATTGTTCCGCCGACTTGGATGTGCTCTGGGGGTTAGTATTGATCTAGGTCTACGGAGGGTTGGTTCAAAGAAGAATATAATGAGCTGAATTATATCGAGATCATGTGGGAAAAGAATTTTTAGGTTAGCCGACAGAATGACAAAGTCCATCAACAAAAGCAAAATTCTTTTCATTTCAGTACAAAATATGTCATATGGTTCTGTTTCTTCGTACTAATCAAGAATATTGATTAAAGATAATAAAAAACAAAAAAAAAAACAAATTGTTAGGAGGGTCTAGAATGACTTTTTTCCGCTCATACTTTCAAATAAGCAAAATATATAAAATTTTGACAAAATATTTCTCCCATTAACCAAATATGTGGACAACAATCAATAGAGACAATATGTGTTAATTAAATAAATATTAAAGGTTAAAATATGACGAAAAAAGTGGAGGATAGGATGAAAATGAACAAAAATTAGTGTCATTTATTGAATTAAAATGTGGTGCAATTAGCAAATTCATTTTGTGAATATAATTATCCTCAATGCAAAATATATACTATAGTTATGCATACATATTTGTGCATGTGTGAACATGTACGTACTATTCGAGGACAAAAGTTGTTAGTTGGCGAGTGATCTATCTACCCATTAAATCAAAATGACAAATTTTTTTTGAAATCATTGGTTTGAATTTACATGGTTTAGTTTTCAATCGTTTGAAAAGTAAACCAAGTCGTTTGGAAATGATTTAGTTTAGGTTGCAATAGTTAAAACCCGCTAAAAATGAACCATTCACCCAATTTTTTTATAAGAAAATACTTGTTTTACCAAGATATATAATTTTTTAGGTCAATTATATTTTAATAAATTTACTTACAAGTCAGTTTCTAGTGGCTCTTTAAGAAACTACTGATTTGTTTATGATAATACTTTTTCTGAAAGAAATTTCAAACTTAAATTTTATGATTGAACTTGTATTAATATATTAGTTTAAGCTTATATTGACACCATTATATTAATATTGTAATGTTCATATTTAGATGGTTTCAATCTAAGCATTATAGTGAAATTACATACCAATATGTTGTATTGTTTCACTTTTTTAAAAGTTGTTATTTTTATATTGTGAAAAATTGTGATTTTAAATAAATAAATAAAAAACACACACACACACACAGTAGCAATAGTAGGTGACAAAGTGGACGATGGTAAAAGATAAAAATAGTATCAATAATTATATATATAAAAAAAAAACATATCATGAAAGGGTGAAAAAGTGTCAAAACAAAAATCTACCCAAAAGAAGTAAGATTACCCCCAAACTCTACATATAAACTATACTATTCAAAAAGTAAGATTGTCTAGTTTTAATTTCACAAATCAAGTGATAATACAGATTTATTAAATTAATTAATATATATTAATAGTGTCATTGATATTCTCCCTTTCTCTCTCCTTTCTATTCTCTCTATAAATTATCCCCAATCCCAACTCACATAGGGCCATGATCTCCATTTCCTTATCTGGCATCGACCAACAATATCTCTCATCTCCGAATCGCCGTTTTCTCACCAGTGTTTTCCTAATCAGTCTCGACGCGCCACGTAGAGCAGCGCCACTTATTGTGTCATCAGTGCTTCTCGTAGAACTAATGCATGCAATGCGATTGATAAGTACATTTTACACACTTATTTAGGTCACAAAACATAAATAATTGTTGACAAATATGATAGAATATGGCTTAATTTTATATAAATTATGTTTCGCAAGACAAATTGATGAATACAATGGAATTTAGGAAAAACAAGCGAAAATGACTAAAATGAAAGAAAATCAAAGTTCAGGGACCAAAGTACAAATAATCAAAAGATGACCTGGAAGAAGAAATGAAGTTGTAAAAAAGCCAAAAACTAATTGAGCGAAGAAATGAAGTGTTGGAAGAAGAATAAGCAAGAAAAAAAATTAAGAAACGAGAAAATGAAGTTCAGGGACTGAAACACAACTTTTGTTTTTCATTTATACTATGCAGTTGCATAGTGTAGTATATCATGAGGTTGCATTGTGTGATTTATAGAATTTCGGGACTGGATTTTATTGAACTATGCTATAGCATGCATTTGTACTATGCTATAGCATAGTACATTTTCGGCGGAAAAATTCTAGTGTCTTTATATGAATCCAATTCTTATGGAAATAAGTTTTAGGATGTCTTTTAAAGACCTTGAGCCGTCCATGAGTAGTTTAACATGCATTACAACACAGTCGTATAGGGTTTAGAGCATAGAAGGAGGCAAGAAGCATAAAGGTTGATTCCAAAACCTGAAGATTTAATTCAAGATTTAATTGAGTGATGTTGATTCTTTAATATTTCTTTTGTTTTCTTCTTAATAACATGCTAGTCTAGCTTCTTTGTGCTAGGAGAACGATGAACAGTGTAATATGATTCTTAATGTTTAGTTTTATGTATTTGACATTAAAAATACATTTTCAAATGTTGAATGATTTATGTGATTTTCTTTTCTCCATTATTATTGTGCACGGTAGTTGTGTGAATATAATGGCTTATTTAAAGCATTCGAAAGAAGAAAATAGGCTCGAAATGGTATAAATCGTCATAGGATCCGATAGGAGATAGAGATATATCGCCATAGCAAGTAAATCTTTAAGCGTTCATAAAATTCATGCATTTTTTTATGTTTGCATGTATCATAGAAATATAGTTGGGTCATATATGAGAGTATGTTTGACATTACTCGAGAAAGATTGTTGAATAAAATAAGAACATTGATTCTTCAAATGTCAATCGTGTTTTCAAAATGTAGAAGGTTAAAAAGGATTATTACATGAAAATTCGAGATCATAGTGCGTTTGTCATTCATAAAAACACATCAACTTTCATTTAACATAATTTGTATTTAATTTAGTTAATTAATTCATAATTGCATGCATAATTTATTTTAGTTATAATTTCATCATAACAAACACATCTTATTATTCTTGTTGCAGTTATGGTCACGATAGTCAAAATCAAACTAAATCAATATTTGTAGGATGATATTTGGATTCAATTTCACGTTATTACTTGTTAATGAACCGTACATTTACGGTGGTTTTTATTTGAAAGAAATCTTCGTGTATAAGTTTTTGAAGACGTTGTTGGGGTTGAATTTTAGTTTGATTTTATTTACTTTGGTACTATTTTGAATATTTTTTATTATTTTTTATTATTTTAGTTTACTTGAGTGTTATTATTATTCTTTTTTCAAGTCTTGTATGTGAAAATTGCTTGACGGTGAATTGATTCCAGCTGATCTAAAAATCAAACGTAACTTTCAATGTAATCAAAGAAAAGCAATAGCAATACAAAAAAAGACCAACAATAGCAATTACAAATGACTAACGAGCAAAACAATCCAGTAATTCAAGTCAATGAAGATGAAGATGTTTATGATGGGAATATGCTTGTTGGGGATTTCATGACCTTATAGATCATTTAGAGTCAATCCAACATTGTCTACCCACCATTTGGGTAGCCTAATTTTCAGCTAAAAACCAACATTATACATTTATTCTCGAATGGACATCAGTTTTACGATAGAGTTGAAAAAAATCCACATACACAGGTCACATGATTCTTGGAGATGTATCAACATTTTCGATATCAGATTATTTCAAATGATGCTATCAGACCAAGGCTATTCCTACGAACTTTGTATAACAAAGCACTTGAGTGCTTGGATTTTCAACCAACTGCCAGTATCAACACGTGGAATGACCTAGTTCAAAAGTTCTACACAAAGTTTTTTCTACCCTTCAAGATAGCAAAATTGAAGCATGGCACAGCTATCTTCCATCAAGGTGATTCAGAATCTTTTAAGAAATTTTAGAATAGGTTCAAGAACATTCTTCGAAAATGTCCTGATTATGGTATCAACAAGGGACTCCAGGACCAATATTTCTATGTTGTACTACTCCATCTTTTAAAAGCATGGTAGATTTTTCTTACAATGGTACATTATCAACAAAGACCATTGACAAAGCATTGGAATTATTTGAGACAGTGGCTACTACTTCAACTATGTGGGCTTCAGAACGAGCTTTTTAAAAGAAAGCGCCAGGTGTATATGAGGTGGATGCATACTCAGCCTTGTCTGAGAAAATAGATTCCTTATTCCATAATGTGGAAAGCATATCATAGCTAGCTAATGCACCACAAGTCAAGAAACCAAGTCGTGAGGAGCGTAAGGCAGATCGTAACACAACAGATTTTCCAATTCTAGTACAAGGAATGGAACAAATGAATTTTTCACAATGGGGACAATGTCAACAAAATAATCCACATTCAGATACTTGTAACATAGGTAGAAGGAAGTACCCAAACTTTTCTTGGAAAAATCAAAATCAAAATAGGCCACATGGTCAGTTTCAGTAGCAATAGAAGAAGCCTTAGTTAGAAGAGATGTTAGGGAAATTTATGGCTAAGATTAGGATAGTTCTATTAAAAACTTGGAAACTCAAATGGGACAGATAGAACTTTCGATGACTGACAGAGCACCGGGTGCTTTGCCTAGCATTATTGAAATCAACCCTAAGGAATAGACAAAATGATTAAAACTAGAAATGGGGCATGTCTATTAGAAACACATGTCAAGAGACCGGTTGCAAATAAGAAAACAATACGTTCTTCAGATAAGGAGCGTGTGGAACAGACTGAACAAACAACAAAATTAGTTGCTAAAGAGAGTTCAAATACACCATGGATTAAGGAAACCACTCCTATCAATCCTTATGAGCCCCCTGATCCATTTTTTCAAAGGTTGAAAAAAAAAACAAGTTAGATCAACTGTACACAATTCTTTAAGGTCTTCAAGAAGCTTCACATCGACATTTCGTTTGCCGATGCACTCATTCAAATGCCTAGCTACGTTAAATTCCTGAAGAAAATCCTATCCAACAAACGTAGGCTAGAGGAACATAAAATTGTGATGTTGACTGAGGAGTGGAGCTGGGATCCAGAAACAGCTACCTCCAAAGTTAAAAGACCTGGAGAGTTTTATTGTACCTTGCACTATTGGATATTGCTATTTTGATAAAGTTTTATGAGATTTAGGTACAAGTATTAATTTGATGCCACTTTTTATTTTCAGGAAACTCGAATTAGAAGAGACAAAAGTAATTATAGTAACTTTGTAGCTAGCTTATTGATCTCTTACTCATCCAAGATGGATCATTGAAGACGTGCTGCTTAAAGTGGAAAAATTCATTTTCCTTGCTAATTTTCTCATTCTTAATGTGGAGGACAAGGATGTTCCATTTATACTGGGTTGACCATTCTTAGCTACAGGAAGAGTTCTTACTAATGTTTAGAAGGGTCAACTAATTTTGAGGCTTGACGAGGAACATATTTCTTTCAATGTCTTCAAAAGCATTCAATTTCTCATTGATCCAAACAACTGCTTTTAGATAGATATGAGGCATGCATAACATATTCTCAATCTACTTGCACTGATTCTCTTAATATTGAGGTATGTGCAAGGTTTTTGGAGACTAACCCCCATACACATGTAAACGCCATTTTGAGGAATTGGAAACTAGTCTTACAAAGCCATTAGCATCCATTCACCAGCCTTCTAAATTGGAACTCAAGCAACTACCACCTTATCTCCTATATGCTTATTTGGGGAGTCCTATACACTCCCAGTAATTATTTTGAATTCTGTCAGCTATGAATCAGTCCAGTTCAAGTTGTGCCGAAGAAGTGTGGTATACGATGGTGCAGAATAAATTAATTCCCATCCGAACTGCTACAGAATGGACAGTTTGCATTAATTACAGCAAACTCAATGCTGCTACTCAAAAGGACCTGAAAATTCCACTTTTTCCTTCCATTTATCAATTAGATGTTAGAAAGACCGAAAGAGCATTTTCATTATTGTTTCCCTGATGAAAACTCTGGATATAATTAGATTCCAGTAGCGTCACATGATTAGGAGAAGACCACTTTCACATATCCCTATGGTACTTTTTCCTTACCATAGGATGCCATTCGATTTGTGCAATGCTCTTGTATGATGGCGATCTTCTCTAGGATAACTTATTCCTGTTTGGATGTTCTTTTGATGAATGTTTGAAGCATTTGAACTTGCTATTACATTGATGCAAGAAGACAAACTTGATATTGAGCTGGGAAATGGTACAAGAGGACATTGTGTTGGAAAGCTAGATTTCAGCTAAAGGGATTGAGGTAGAGCAAAAATTCTGGTTGTTGAGAAACTATTGCCACCAATGTCAATTAAGGGTGTTCGAGGTTTTCTTGGGCATGCCAAATTTTATAGCTGATTCATTGAGGATTTCTCAAAGATCATGAAGCTCTGTGTAACCTGCCAGTCAAGGATGTCGTTTTTGACTTTTTTGAAGAATGTTTATCGACTTTCAACACTATAAAGGAGAAGTTGACTTTAGCACCGGTGATCATTGCACTGGATTCGAGTTTTCAATTTAAATTGATGTGTGATGCAAGTGATTATGCCGTGGGGGCCGTATTGGAATAGTGTAAGTACAAAATATTTCAAATTATCTATTATGTAAGCAAAACCTTGAACGATGCACAACTCAACTATGGCACTACTGAGAATGAGCTTTTAGTTGTGGTTTATGCATCTGATATATTTTGATCATATCTTGCGGTATCAAAATTCATAGTCTACATCGATCAATCTACCTTAAAGCATTTGATGACTAAGAAGGAAATCAAACAAAAGCTCATCCATTGGGTATTACTTTTACAAGAGTTTGATCTGGAGATTAAGGATAAGAATGAAGTAAAAATGTGTTAGTCGACTACTTATCTCGACTTGAGCTTGGAAAGCAAAAAGAGTCAGTAGAGATAAATGAGATTTTTCCAGATGAGCAAATGTTTAATGTTAAAGAGGGACCTTGGTATGCTGATAGAGTAAGTTATTTAGCCAATTTTATCACTCCATCAGATTATTCAAGTCATCACAGAAAGAAATTCTTCGCTGACATGAAATATTATTTTTGGAAGTAGCCCATTCTCTATAGGTGATGAACATATTAGATTATTCTACGATGTGTGCTGAGGAGGAAGTACCTCGAATACTGGAGCAATGTAACTTATATGCATATGCATGAAATTTTGGGGCTTAAAAAATGGTTGCAAAAATTCTATAGTCTAGTTTTTATTGGCCTTCACTATTGCAGGATGCTTTTGAGTTCGTGAAAATGTGTGAAAGATACCAGCATGCTGAAAATATCTCGAGGAGGAATGTGTTGCCTCCGAATAGCATTCTTGAGATAGAGATTTTTAATGTGTGAGAGAATGACTTTATGGGACCGTTTCATCCGTCATTCTCAAATCAATATATTCTAGTTGCAGTTGATTATGTCTCCAAGTGGGTGGAAACAGTACCAACCAACGATGCTAAGGTAGTGATTGGGTTTCTAAAGCAGTACATTTTTACCCGCTATGGCACCTCGAGCTATTATAAATGATGCGGACAAACACTTTTGCAATTGTCAATTGGAGTCTTTGTTGGCTAAGTATGGCGTCGAGCATCGCATAGCTACTCCTTATCACCTTCAGATCAGCAGACAAGTCGAAATCTCTAATTGGGAATTAAAGCGTATACTTGAGGTAACTATAAGTTTTTCGAGAAAGGATTAGTCTAAGAAGCTTGATACTTTGTTGGCTTATAGAACATCTTTTAAAACACCTATAGGCATGTCTCGTTATTGCCTAGTTTTGGGAAAGCATGCCACTTACCAATTGAATTAGAGTACCGTGCTCACTGGTCAGTTAGAAAATTAAATTTTGATTTGGAAGCAGCTAGTGAAAAGAGGTTTCATCAATTAAATAAAATGGACGAGATTTAAGCGGAAGCTTATGAGAATGCAAAGCTGTACAAAGAACCAACCAAAAGGTGGTATGACATACATATACAAAGAAAAAAGTTTGAGGTCGGGCAAAAAGTCTTATTATACAACTCTAGGCTCAAGCTTTTCCCAGGAAAGTTAATGTCAAATTGGTCAGGTCTATATATAATTACCAAGGTATTTCCACTTGGGGCCATTGAAATTGCTCATGAAAGCAATGACACTTTCAAAGTTAATGAATAGCGGCTGAAGCCTTACTAGAGCGATGAATTCTCAAAGGAAACGTTCACCGCTCATCTCAGAATACCAAAGTGAATCAACCATAGTAAAGTCAAGTTATAAACTATAAACTAGTGTTTGCTGGGAGACAACCCAACGTTTCTTCCCTTTTATTTACTCCAATTTGTGCATTAGATTAGGGATTTTTCGTGTTTTTGTTTTTCGGATAGCTTTTCATAGCATTAGGTCATCATTCATCCATTTAGGTCACAAAGAGTTGATGTATGGTCCAAACTAGTTTTAAATCTGTTACGCATGAGTTATGAGGTATAAAATCATACTTGGTTGATTCAGTGTTAAAATCATGCAAGTTGAGGAAAAAAGATGTTTTTCTAAGTTTTCTTTGATCAACAAGTATTTTTAAGTTTAAAAGTGGTTTTTGAACCAATTTTATAGCATAGACGCACCCCATATAGTTTAGACAAGTTTTTAGGATGGTAGAAAGCTAGCCTGAGTTGATGAGATAGATTCTTGCACAATTGCCTCCACCACTAAGAGATGGCACATCTGACTCAATTTCCTTCCACTATCTTTATCACCACCTCCATATTGACTAGGGAAGTATTCATAGCCCCAAATTTTGTGTCTATTCTTATTTTTATCCTCCAATTCTATATTTCATCAACTTCTATTTTCTCAACATTACGGACAATGTTTTGTATAAATTTTGGGGTGGCAGAATTTTAATGATACTTTTGACATTCATCGACATTTGTGTATGATTTGCTGCTTTTTGTGTGATCGTTCGTGTGAAAAAAGAAATGAAATAAAAAAAATGATATTTTCTAGTAGTTGTTTATTGCTTTGTATGGTTGCTTAGGTTTGAAAGCCTTGCTAGCAATGATATTAAATATTGTAATAAGTATGGACTAGGAATAGTGAAAATAGTGCATGATTAAATTAGACAATACTTGTTTTTGTGAAAATTGATATTCTATGTGCACGACATTTATGTTTTCCCCATTAAGATGGTGATTTGGTTCATTATTTAGAGAAGAGTTGAACAGAGTAAGTTAAACCTGAAAAACCTCTATTATACTTATCCATAGTCCATTTTTAGAGTAGTTTGGAGATGGTTGAACTATTACAGGGAAATGATGAGTAGGGGTTCCGTGCATGAAATTATCTTGTTTTAATTGTCTAAAACCAATGAGGCAAAGATGAAGTGAAAGTTTAAAGTTAGGGATTGGTTTTGGAAACTAAGTGTCTAAAAGAAAAATGTCATAACAATAATCTATGTTCGAATAACACTTCTTTCGAAACCTTTTATGATTTGAGCAGGTAAGCTTATATGTGTATTTGAAAAGCTGGTGTCCTAAAGTTAACTGATTTGAGAGTCATTGGGCTAAAACTTGATACAAGGGGTCATGTAGAAAGTGAGAGGGGAAGAAGTGAATAAAAATCATTTTTTCAAGCCTTTATAACTGGAGTGAATAGGCCTGTAAAGGTTTAAAACCTAGTGCTCTAAGGTCAACTGACTTGGAAGTCACTGTCTAAAGTTTGATGCTTAGTTATATAATAAGCAAATGAGAAGATGCTAAAAAAAGCAGAAAGAGAGAGAACAATAATAAGTGAGGAAAGACAAAATTGCATGGATTAAGCCCCAAAACATTTGGTTGATAGAACTATACTTTAATGCAAGGCAAGTAGCTTGGTTTAGTCTTAAATGTTGAAATAAATAAAAAATAGTAGAACCTCTACTTGTTGAAGTGTGAACTTGTAATAGTAAGATCCATCCAAACTAAACGAAGGTAAGGATTATAATTAACTAAATTTCAACTTTAGAATACACCCTAGGAAAATTGAGTGAAATGAATAAATTTGAGAGTGTGTATCTCTCAAGCGAAGAAATGAAATATTTGACTATTGTGGGTTGGGAATTGAACCAATCATAAGCTTGATATATTTACATAAGCTTCCACATAAACATACATGTCGAGTTATGCATATAACAAGTAGATGTTGATTTGATTTTGCATTGTTAAAGCTGTTCATTATGTTGATATTGAATTCCAATTTTGAGACAAGACAGGTTGTCAAACCATGTTTTGTACGGAGTTAGCTACAGTTTTGTTTGAGGAAAAACAATAGTTCAGATTTGAGAGGTTTGATCAGTACATTTTTTTACATATATTTAGACCACAAAACATGGATAATTGTTGGAAAATATGATGGAATATGGCTTAATTCTATATAAATTGTATTTTGCAAGACAACATTGATGAATATGGTGGAATTTAGGAAAAACAAGCGATAAAACTAAAATGGAAGAAAATGAATGTTCAGAGATAAAAGTATAAATAACCGAAAGATGACATGAAAGAAGAAATGAAGATGTGAAAGAGTCGAAAACCAATTGAACGAACGAATGAAATGTTGGATGAAGAAGCAGCTTGAAAAGAGATCAAGAAATGAGTCGAGGGCTAAAATGCAACTTTTGGATTTTCATTTACACTATGCAACTGCATAGTGCAATATATACAATGCAGTTCCAGGTTGAATTTCATTGAACTATGCTATAGCATACATTTGTACTTTTAACATGGTACATTTCTAGCAAGAAATTCTAGTTTCTTTATATGACTTCAATTCTTATGAAAACAATCTTGTGATGTCTTTTAAATACCTAGAGCAGTCCATAAATAGTTTACCAAGTATTAAAATACGTTCATATATGTTTTAGAGTATAGAAGAAGGCAAGAAACCAATACCACCACAATAACCACCACCATCACCATCTCATATCACTCATACCATCGTAGTAACGATCATAGCATCGTCCAGCGCCACTATGTACGATGGCCCTGCTATGGCTTTGGTAGGTAGGGGTGAGGAGAAGATCCAGTGGGTGGGTGAAGAGAAAAGGAGAAAAGAGAAGGGAGAGAAGGAGGGAGAGAGAGGAGTGATGAAGATCAATCCTTTTTGTTATTATAATTTAACATTTGATTTGAACTTTTTTTTTTTTATAAGTTTTTGAAATTTGAATTTGTATTCTTATAGTATTATATTTATGTACTTTTCCTTTTCACAAATCATTGTTCACCTATTTATTAGACCACTTAATTTCAGCGCATTATATTAAATTAAATAGCAAATATAATTGAATTAAATTATGTTGCCAATTAGGAAAACCCGTGGTTTTCCTAACACGACACACTAACACCCATTTTTGCTCAGTTGGCATCATTGACAATGAAAGTTACGGGCAGCTTTAAACCCATTAGGCAGTGCAATTCAGGTTTCAGGAGTGAAGTGTAACCAATGTGGAGGAAAATCATGCACGTATGGACTGAAATGTATCCCTTTTGGTCAAACAACATATGAAAAAACTATGTGTAGAGCTTATAGAGACAGCAAAACAACCCGTTCTCCAACACCTACAATCCAGATTGGAGGAATCAAGCAAGTTTCTCCTAGAGCAATGCTCAGAGTTTTCATAATCTACCATTTCCAAATAAACCACCTAATTCTCAAAATCAATAAAAGAGATCCACACTGGAAGAAGATGATCGTTAAAATCTCATAAGTGCACGGTATCCTAGCCAAGTAATAGAGTATTGAATAATATATCATTCCCTCAAGGACTAAGTACTTAATCTAATTCTAATTAATATTGGCTCTATTGAATAGCCAATTGTGTATCAATGATTTTATAACTAATTACTAAAACTAATTTAACACACAACTAAGAAAAACTGTAAATCGATTAAAAGTATGCACTAAAAATTCGAATCCCCCTTTGTTAATATGTTTGAGAAAAACTTAAACCATGATAATACTTTTTAATCTTGTCAATTAATGTTCCTATTTCGTTCAACAATCTTTCTCGAGTAGAATTTAATTGAACCTTACATGTGACCTTCCTATATCTTTATATATATTCGAATATGAAAGAATGCATTAAATACAAGAACATTCAATTTAAGTAATGTAAAATATAATGACTTATCTCTATCCCCTATCGAATCTCACAACAATTGCTGTAAGTGTTACATTCATTAATCATTCTCTTGAATAAATTTATAATCAACAAACAATTCAGTTAGTAGCTACTTAATTTATAAACATTAATATCTGTTACACTCTTCCAAAACAAACAAGCATCGTCACAAAGTCTTGAACTTTATATTAAAATTTTAAAATAAAGGGCTCATCTATGTCGTAGCAACTAGAAATTTAGCCAAGCATCAGAGTTACAAGAATTCATTTTTGAGAGCTTCATTGAGGAATATCCTATTGCAACTTCTTCTTTTTTGTCCAAAATCTAAGAATTGATCTTCACTTTGTAAATTGGAATGATGAATTCCTTATTTCTTGCGCTTTCTCTCTTAAAGATTGGTAGTCAAAGTTATGCCTCCAAACTAGGTTAAAAACGTGATTAAATTGTTTTTTTCATAAAGAGTTTCAATCAAATAAGAAAACATAATTTTTCATGTCACGATGAACCGTGCGAACGCATGGTATATTCACTGGCCGTCACATAGCTACTAGAGTTTGCTCGTTGATTTTTACCAATTAGGCACGCGATTGCATAGTGTGAATTTTTGCATTCACATCCCTATAACTTTTCTTTTATATCATTTTGGTCTTTGATATATTCCTTTTTCTTGTCATCTTAGAACGTATTTTGTACTTTCAAGTCCTTCAACTTTCAACTTCATCCAATTTGATCCATGCCCTCTTTAATCACCATTTACATTTGAAATAAAAATACTAGCAGCATATCACTTTTAAACAGAAAGAAATATCACTTATATGGAACATTTAACTGCACGTTGTACAAAAGTTCAATGAGTTAAAATGACCTTACTAAACTACTTGCTTCCGTATCTGGGTAATCATATGCAAAACAATAGTTATTTTTTCAGATGAATCTGGACCACATATCATTTACAGATGTCTTGTTAAATGATACTTATCTCATACAAAGTCTGTCACTTTGAAACAAAAATTGACATGTCTCTTTTGAAACAAAAAGTAACGAACACTTTAAAAATCGAATTTTACATATAATTTACTGTTTATTAAAGATTAATGGATTTTCTCATTCTTTTTTGTACATAAGTAGAAACATTAATTCAATTTAAATGATGCTTTCCTACTAGCATTTCAACATGTCTTGACATTTTAAATTAGTTGCTTGAGGTGCAATGACCATTTATAGAAGAACTTAAAGCATGTGTTGTATGTGAACATTTCAAAAATCAAAACTCCTTTTATCGTCATCTAATAATTTTGAATAGAGTAATTAGTACAAAACATCCCTATTGTTGGCACTCATTGTGCAAATCATCCCTATCGTTTTAAATTTGGCATTTACAATCCTATTTCAACCTTTTTGAAGAGTTGGTCCTTTCTATATATTTTGTTTCTTCCTTCCGTTAAATATACATGTGGATTGCATTTAAATCATATCAAAAGGGTAATTTTATCAAACCACTATTTTCCTACTGAGTAAACATGAAGGCTGGCAGAGAGAGTCCTACTTAAAAAAAACTGAATTGAGACAAATCTCCAATTTCTCCATTTTCCCTGTCAAGAAGAACCCTAACTCCTCCAGTTAAGTAATAAATATGCAATACTAGTGATTTACATATCTTCTATGGAGTTTTTAGAGATTTATGCTTGAATTCATATGGAATGATAGGTATTTTAGCCAAGTTTATTCCATTTTACGAGAAATACTTATGGATTTGAAGTTCTTTGCTCAAGTTGATTAGTTTGTGTCGTTTCAAGATTACTCAAATCAAATTCATGCTTTCATTTATTGTTTATTCAAAAGTTTCTGTACTTCTTTTATTGAGCTTTCTTTAATAGCTTATCCATACTATAAATGCAATATCCAAGATTCAAATTTTATCAAGAGAAGGCACCTGAACACAGCTAGTTCCTTTTTTTTCCCCCTCTTTTGACAAGGGGCTTGTAATCTGCATGCACGTAATTATATTGCAGAAAATACATACGTAATTGGATGTTATTACCATGTTTATGCAGGTCCTAATACAGATTATTTCATAATGGAGGTCCACCATGGGGGGAGTTTATTTGAAAAGCCAAACATTAGAACATATACACCGTCTATCTCACCCATGAAGATTCTAGTTTTATTCCCTAACCCAGGTCTTGACCCCTTGAAACCACCTTTCTACTCTATCTAAAAAGGCGAGGAGACTAAAGAAGGCTAGACGAAAGGAAGCTAATGAACATGAAGGCAGGGGTTCATGAAGCAATGTAAAGGCATTCAAGCAGTGCAAGGGCATCAATAGGAAATGCAAGTAGGGTAGGGTTGAAGATGAAGTGCAAGAAGTTTGGAAAATCAAGCCACAACAAGAGAACCAGCAGTGGCTTGCCACCACCTAATGCTACTTGAAGATGTTTGAGTTTATTGAGGTTTTTTTACTTTTTAAAAATGAAACTTCTACAATTTATTTTGTGGAGATCTTATCTTTTTTTGTGTATAAGCTCAATGCAATGTACATCAATAGAAATTTGTTTTAGACAATTAATATTTTGTATTTATTGGAAAAATGGATGCTGTTACTAATATTTTATTAACAAATCTTGTTTTTGAGGCTATGTGAATGATTCAGTTAAATCTTTGCGATATTTTACGAAGTTATTGATTGATTTGATGAGAAGAGTAGGTTGGGATTTGGAGAAAGCTTTTAATTCTATTTATTTGGAAATTGATTATGCAAAAAAGACATTTTCAATACGTATTTTTGTCATAAATTTGCTTGGAAATGTCTATGAATTTTTATATGAATGATTTTGGATTAGTTGATAGTTAAATATGTGCAGTGGAAATGGTTCAATACATAGTGAAAATGGTTCAATTAATTCATAATGGTTTCATGTAGTGGGACTCTCTCTCTGCTAGCCTTCATGTTTACTCAATAGGAAAATAATGGTTTGAAAAAATTACCCTTTTGATATGATTTAAATGCAATCCACATATATTTAATGGAAGGAACAGCCGTAAAAGATAGAAAGGATCAACTCCAAAAATAAAAAAAAATAAAAAAAAGGTTGCAATAGGGCTATAAATGCCAAATTCAAAACAATAAGATGATTTGCACAATGAATGCAAACGATATGGATGTTTTGTACTAATTAGCCTTTTGAATGATACAATAGAGAATGTTTAGTAACTTTTTCAATGAAGATTTCGCGTAAATCCCCAATTTTTGTATTCATTTGTTTTATTTTTATGTGCACGAGAGTGAGCATCAAATTGATAATACAATAAAATGTTGCATTTTTTTATTGAAGTCATTTATCCATGAGTATTAAAAATATTAGTAAAATAAAATAAGTCGATCTCAAGAGAATATTATATCAATACAAATTATGGCATCTTAAAAAATAAATTTGAACGATACCTATCTCTTTGTAAAGTAGCTTTTAGAATTAGATAACCTTTTATTTCAACCACTCCAATACCATATAATGAACCATTCTAAAATCCTTGCAAAAACTGAGCCTCAACTTGCTTTAACAAATTAACTTCATCAAGAAAAGGTTTCCAATTATTATACAGAATTATTTCATTTGACATGCACCAAAGGATTCATACTAGTAATACAACTTTTGTTCACCATCGAGAACTAATTAGGGGTATCAAATTAGGTTGACCTATCAACCTTCATTAAGATGAGATTTTAGGTCTATTCGAGGTGTTTGATAGGCATTTTTATGTAAAAATACATTTAAGAGTAGTAAATTGATGTGAAATGTGTGGTTGAAAAAATGTGTGGTTGAAAAATAAGGAAATTTTTTTGATTTACGTATAATATTATTTTAATAAAGAATGTGTGATTGAAAAGAAGACAGAGAAAAATGCATTTTGAAAAAAATGACCACCAAACGACCTTTAAAATCAGCAGTTGTAAAGAGCAGGTCTAAAGATATTGTCTAAGATAACCTGCAGCATATATAAAATTTGTGGACTAGATCACCCCATAAATCCACCAATCTGGCAGGTCGGGCTAGGCCAATCCAGTACAGTTTATGTTCTATCATTTGGATCATCTTAATTAGATGGACACATTCTTAGCTACGACGTATTTATTGTTATATATTTGTGATATAAATATAAAATGTGAAAGAAATAATCAAATTAGGTAAAGTGTCAAAGTGGTGGGAAATGTAACATTTGTGTGGGACGTCACGGGTTCGAGTCACTCTCCACGCAGATATTAAAATGTCTTGATTGGGGCCTTGGGCTCTTGGGCTTCCTTGACTAAAATAAATATTTTTTTTCTTTATTATTTAATAGGTAAAACTAGTCAGTATTTTCTGACTATTTGTTTTTGTAACAACCCACTAACAGCCATTAAAACACCCACTACTCAGTCATTAAAATTCTGCATTAACATGGTGAAGACTGTTACTACCATCTTGCCTATATAAACCCATATCTCGTTTTCGAAAAACACACACAAAAAGACAATAGAAAAATCATCTTGCATCAACCCTCCTTTTCATATTCTGAATTTCTTATATTCGGGTTTTACATTTATTCTGGAGTACAATTGAGAGTTCTAGAAAAACCATTCGTAATTGCTGCACAAGTGGTTTAAGATCGTTGTATTCTGAGAGTGATTGTCCACGGAGGTCGTAGCAATTATTGACGGGCAATTTCACTTTAGGATATCGTGCTGTCACGAGACTCGATCGGACGATAAGTTTTATATTTCTACATTATATTGTTCAGATCACTACTGCAGTTAATTAATTTTTTCCAACAGTTATTTGGATAATCTGTTATCTATTGTAATAGGATTTGTATCGGCTTTATTTTATGTTGTCTTCATATATTCACCTTTTCATTTTTAATAGATTGGGCTAACCGGACTAGACCTCATAGGTCATCCAGATAGAGTCTGTCATGATTCACCTATTATGTCAGACCAACATGTGTACTGGCTAAGGTTCGATTTAAAAAAAAAAAAAAAAAAAAAAAAAAAGGTTGAATCACAACCTTGAGGGCCCCCACCGCCCCGCACTTAGAGCTTTGTGAGGAAGATAAATCGCGGGATGTGCCCCAACAGGCCAGGAAACAAGAACTGTCCGTACACTGCGCCTACAAGGAGTTCAATTCCATGTTTCAGGAATCGAACCTAACCTAGTGATGCAAATGACATGAATTGAGCCCATTTTTACACCACTAAACTAGATAAATTCTGTTAAATATTAGGATAAATCTATGTGTGCATAATTTTTCATACATCAAGGTGTCCTCTACTCACATGAGGTGGGGTTGTTAGAGGAGGACACTTTGACGTACAAAAAATTATGTACATCAAGCAAGGCCCTAAATATTATAGAAGATCGCACACTTATGTAATTCATATCTAGTATCATTTCTCTACTCAATAATTAATTAATATAATATAACGTCGTAACATAGACCAACACAACACAAGTCTTGCTAGACTTGACCCATATGCGTCGGTAATTTCCTATTACATTCAGTAAGAATATCCTTGTGACCACTTTTCAAATAATCCATGTGGACCATGTGTCAATGTCGAACTCTAATTCGGCCAAACAAAATGTTACCCTCTCGCTCAAGCTGAAACGAAGGTGGACTGTCAAGTGAAAGTGCACAAAGAATATGTTTTGGTAACAAAAGGAGAAAAAGAAAGTGTACAAAATAATAAAAACGAAAAAGAAGAAAAATGACAAAAAAATGTAGGGGAAAAAAAAAAAACAAAGGGAGAGGGACGTATACGCCCAAATTCAAATTAGTTCAAAAATATTGTGTGATGTGTATGAAACCAACACAATCCACTCCATTCTTTGACCTTTGTGGCTCTTTTTCCACATATATCAATGAAGAGTGAAGACTAATTCACTTCTTGATCCAGTTCTTGTGAGTTGAAGTGAGTAGAAGAAATGAGTACTGAACCACCAAAATATGCTTATCCCTATCCTGCTCAAGGTACCAAATAAATTTAACTTTGTTTAAACTTTCATCTTTATATATGTTCGTTAGTTCTTAATCTGTGTACCATATACATATATATATGCAGTTACTAAAATCTTTATAAGAGATTTCTCACATGTTAAATCAGTGAATTCTTGACACATATATATAAAATAGGTTATTACCAAGGGCCTCCAGTAGTGGCACCTCCACAGTATCATGCTGCTCCCCCCAGGAGAGAACCTAGTTTTCTTGAGGGATGGTACTCTCTCTCTCTCTCTCTCTCTCTCTCTCTCTCTCTCTCTCACACACACCGAGTATGACTTTGTTTGAATAATTATTACCGCTTTTTTTTTTAAATAAAATAAAATTACTTATATATTAATTCTGATTTGTGTTATATTTTGTTAGTCTTGCAGCTTTGTGTTGCTGTTGGATAATTGATGAATGTTGCTGTGATCCCTCCATCATTTTCATCTGCTGATTTAATTATCAATAATTTCACTATTGGCTTGTGTAAGATCTGCATAATAATTGATCAACTTGTCAAGACCATTTCATTTTTATTAAATTAATTAGAATTATGCATGTATAATTATTACTTCATATCGTTTTAATTTTAAAGTAATCTGTTTTCTAACAAATAATTATGAATGTATTTACTGTGTGTGTTTGGACTTAAAAGTTGAAACCTGTAGTTTCTGTATTGATAAGGCAGTGCTGTGTTGCCAATTGATTAACAATTATGTCATCTTTTGGCCCCCACAATTTTGAAAATTTTGGCTTAATCATGTTATCCTCAGGAAGAAATACTTGAAGAAATTTCTTTGATTATGAAAAAGTTCAAAGATATATTGCCTCCATTATTTGTAATTTTTAAGAAGAATAGTAGTAGAAATCTTGAAATATATTGGTAATAATGGGTAGTAATTTAAATGTATGATTAAAATTGAAGTTTAACTTTGATTAGATAGTAGAGTAATTTTTAAATTACTAATAATATTTTCAAAATAGAGGCGCTAATTTAAAATCATTAATCATTTCTTTAGATATACAATTGATATAAAATATAAATTTACTCGACATCTTATCAAGACTTGTTCGGTAATAATAACTCAGATGAACTCGTTCATACTTCCATTTATTTAACAAGAATGTGATACATTCATGAAATCTACATAATCTCGACCTACAGTACCTTTTACATGTATTTGGAAAAGATAAAATATATGTAAGCAGGAGACTTCCATTATTAATGTTCTGAGGTTTTAGAAAATACCACAGTAGTCATATGAACCGGAAAACAACTACACATGACTAACGCCCGGGGTGGGGGCTCGGGGTGGAGAAGTCAATGTCATCTAGGAAAAATAAAATTTTTGATGTAACATGACAATAACTTATTGCTTTTAAGTTAATTTGAGTTTACTGCTTCAATGATGTGAAAAGTTAGAAAGAAATGATGAAGTGGAAAAAAAAAAAAAATTTTTTAGATGTGATAGATACAAGAAAATAATTATTATTTGGAAGATTGGACAAGTCTATGGAGTATTTAGCGCCTATTTGATCCCCATTCTAATTCAATATTTTTTTGTCCAAACTCATTTTTCTACTGTACTTCTTCAAAGACTACCCGGTACACACAAGAGACTGTCCAAAATTTGAAGAGACAAATGAAGCTGTTGAGATTTCAGGACAAATTTGCCCTCAATGAAAGAATACATTTCCAAGTGCAGGCCGGGACATGGAAAGAATAACATTGTTGATGAAGGACAAAATTGGAAAGGCCAAAAATTCAAATTTCAAAATACAGCCCGCATGATGTCGGCCTCAGCCTTTGTCAGGATGCAGTTTCCTTGTCTGAACCGGGGCCCACGGCTGTTGACAAAAGATTGTCAGGCTTACACTGTAGCAAAATGAGATTTTAGAAAAAATTGAGATAGAATGGGGGGCAAACAGGCGCTTAGTAATTTGGAATGGATAGCATGCAGTCATAGACTATGATCTGGTAGTGAAAGTAAGCAATTAGAGAACCTTAAGTCTCAGCCTTAGTTTTCAGAGCCAACTTCACAGCAGCATCAAAAAACTCGGCAACTTTAACAAAATCCTCTTCAACAAATCCTCTAGGAGTAAGAGCCGGGGTTACTGAGAAATACGAGTTCATCAAACTATTTAGTTCAGGAAACCAGTTTTACAGTGAAATCCCGAAACATGGACGAGCCCATTAGCCATTCGAATGCCACCAGGAACAATTAGAGATACGTCTCCAGGAACAGTGTTCTTGTTGGCTGCAATATGGACAAATTCTAACACCTTCTCGACCCTGGTACCTTCAATACCCTGAAGAAACGACAAATCAAACTAATTGTTCAGTTGTTCGAATTGAGCAAAATTGAAAAAAGAAAATGTTTACTTCACCTTGTTTTTCAAATTGACTAGAACTAAGTGGTTCTAGGTTCCACTTGAAACTTGTTCTAGCCCGTCTTGATCAAAGTCTGTATGAATGGATTGATATTGGCATAGGATATGGAAACATATAAATCGAGATTTCCATTAATCATATAACTTAAATAGTATATACTAATGAAGTTTATTTATAAGAGCTTTCAGTCAAAAGTTTAAGTAGTCACTTTTCAGTAAGTCTTACCTGGGCAAATTTTGAGCAATTACTCATGACTTGTTCTTGGTAACTGGTAAGCTTTGTATTCTGGAGCAGTGGCCTGCATTTAAAATGAGAAGGAGAATATGAATTTCCACCATTAGTCTAGACATTCTATATCACAAGATAAAAAATAAATTTAAAAAAACTTAGGATTTATTACGATGGTGTAATTGAAAAAAAAAAAAAAAAAAAAAAAAAAAAAAGATCGGTAGTGATCAGTAATTTAGGCATTCCTCGTCATAAATGAAAATTGAGTTTATAGCCTTGAACCTGTTTCAGTGCAACAGCTAAACCGGTAATAGTGTGACTGTGAGGGCCACCTTGAAATCCCGGGAAGATAGCTTGATTGATTTTATCTTCATAATCGTACAACACCTTCAAAATATAGCAAGATGTTATGTTCCATTAGACGTGAAATTAACTTCAGCCAGCAGCATCACCAGAGGGAAGCTGAAAATAGTAAAGGCACAAAGAGATATGATTATGTTTAATCAATTCGTCTGAAAGCTTTATGTTGTTAGAGATTGGATAATTTTATTTTATTCAAATTCAGTCTCTGACACGCCTCCTCACATGCAGGCCAAATTCATTTTTTCACCCTGATATATGCAATTTTAAAGGTTAAACCCTAACCTTAAAAGTCCTCCATACCCCTTCCTTGGAGTATCGTAAGGAAGGTAAATCGCAAGTTATGCCTCCAAGGGTACAGGGTGGAAAGCTGTTTGTACACTTGCACTTACTCAAGAGCCAAATCCATATTTCAGGATTCGAACCCTTGACGCAGCAACTTCAAGCAAAGCTGGATTTCTCCACCCTCCTCTTTTATCACTTGGAGATGTGCCATGGGGGCATGATATATGCAACTTTTCATATATTTGTGGTCGCCAAATTTATATTTAGCACCTTCTAAAAGCTTAAGCTGATGCAGGACAAAAATTTTATTTATTTAAATTTAGTATTCAACGAGTTATCGAGGATGAAAGGTGAGGCTAGGACTATTATTTTAAAACTAACCTCTTTTCCTTGTTTATTGATCTCTTTTGCGCCCTTCTTGAGAAAAAAAAAATCATAGCATCACGAGGCCCACAAAGTGAGTAGTGGATTGTCGTAGTAACAACATCAGCATACTCAAATGGTGAAGGGATAACACCAACTTCAATTAATCTACTAATGTGCACCATATCTGCTAACATAATTGCTTTCTGCTTGTCACAAACCTGTCAATACATAAACACCTCAAATACATCGCCCAGTTAAGATCTTCTTCAACAATGTAATAAAAAGTGGATCATATGAACCGCCAAGGTTTACCTTTCGAATGCGTGCATAGTCATAGAGATGTGTATAAGTGTTGGGAATTTACTTATCATGCACAGTGAAAATAAAAATAATTTCAATTTCAACCAGTATTCATCTTTGTGTTTAGATAAGAATTGTGATTTAAGTTATACCTTTTTATATCTGCAAACTCTTTTGCTTAATCTTTGTTCCAACAATCTTGATCTGCCTCTCATAGCTGTCCAATTGTCTAGCCTCCAATGAATTCCACAGAGAGAACAGATTACAGCCACCAAAATTTTCTCCTCTTGTGTTAGCAAGAATTATGAGAAATCTCTACAAAATGAAAACCATAGTCACGTATTTATATTAGCCCAAACGGGCTTGGTCTGACAGATCCAATATTTAATTAAGTCATTTAATTAAATCTGGTCCATGAATTAATTAATCCAATTAATTAATCTGAGCCTATAAATAATCAACACAATTAATTTATTTATTCAAACACTTATTAAATTAATTAATCGACGAATTACAATCTTCCAATTCTCTTTCGTGTGCGATCCTTCGGTTTCCGATCACGATATTTAACGACGTGAAATATTATTTTGATTTAATCAAAATTGATAAATTAAAATGTCCTTTTAATTTATCACCAATTCACACTCACCGTCCCAGATTGACATCAGCAATATGTCAGGAAAATACATGTGACTATGATCCGATCAATTACGAGATCTGGAGGTGTATCAATCTCGATTATCAATCATATCTTTCATTCCACTTTTAAATCAGTATAAGTCGAAAAAAAATTTCGACTTGAGTATACTTTGGCTAAGGATTTCGTTATTGACTTAACTGAGCGAAATGCAGATCACAATAACTTACTATCTAAGAGTGATCAATCCTCTATTGGTCATTCACAACATTCATATGATTCTTGATATACTCGAACGATGCCGTATTACCGGCTCTTGGCAGAGCAACATCCAACACCGTCAAAGCATGATTGTCCTCATACAAGGTACTATGATAGCCTCAAGTCAAATGACAAATTTCACTACCGAACGTTAAAAATTAACCACTGACACTTAGATAGTTATTCATGTGGAATCTCTTAGCGGGTCTCCAATGTTTCGTTCTATAACAAAATATCCATGCGTTCATTTAAGTGTCACCACACTTTAAATTGTGAGATCAATTACTTACTTCAAAAGTAAGAAAAGCCACATGTGATGATCTATCTGTAATAACGATATCTGTATCTCGTTATTACTTACGACCAATGATTATTCAAAATTCAATCATATGTAATTTGTATCTCACAATCACAACCCCTTGTGAATAACAAATTACTTAAACTTGAATGTTTGGACTCTATTATTTAACATTATTCATCAGAATATTAATTTAAATAAATAATAGATCTTACCAAAAATAAATGCATTAAACATATTAAAAGTGTTTACAACCTAAATCGATTGAATCTAGGGCATAACACTTACGATAAGAATTGGCACCACCAACTATTAATTTTAGCCTAAAGAGTGTGGAACTCTTCTCCATCTACATATGAAAGATGAAACATAGAGACAACGAATTTGTAGAACATCAGACTATGAAATTTGAATTTTCGTAATGTACAAAGGTTAAACAAAGATTAATCAACAGGAGAAGTAGAAAGTAACCTGATCATAGTCGATGTAGCCAGTAGCTTCTTCAATCTATATAGCATAGTCACAAAGAATATAGAGACTGTAGATATCTTCTTCGTTTCAGTCTGTTTGCATTGAAGATAACATATTAGAATACTCTAAATATAACATAATTAGAAGAAAACGATGTAGTATAAGAATTGTTAAATCTTTAACAAGTAAACCTTAAGCTCCCGACGAACTTAGTGCATGATTGGTTAGCCTAAAATAATCATTTTTTTGACCGTTACTTTCCTAAGTCAGCCGTTATTCTTGACTTCTACTCTCATATGTGGGACCCACTTTTCTCTATAACGATCAAAAAATTAATTCTCATAATCACTACCGAACAAATCCTTATTTTCCTTTTCAATTTGCTGAAAACTTGGTAAACTTTAAGCCACAAAGGATAAGGAATGCATTATATAGAAAATGCAGATGATGAAAACTCAAAATACTTGATATCCATGGGAAAGATGCCTTCCGTGAGGAAGATTGAGTGCCATAATTCTCTCATATGATTTAAAGTAATGCAGTATAAACATGAAAATTTGTCGGAAATCCTGATAGAGGCTGTACATTTACTGCACCAAAACGATGGATGCACGATAAGCTTCCTTTTTCTTGCTAGTAAGATAAAAGTAGTTTAAGAAACTTTTTTGACAATTTCTTAAATAATTTGTTTTATTAAGTTATTTATAGCCAGAGAGGATGTCACCGGCTCACCATTAATATTTTCAAAGTTTATTCATATTCTTATGGAATTAAAGAATATCTACTCACAGATTTGAAAATATATCATAGGTTTCTATTGAAATGAGGTCATTAATGACTCAAATAGGATCACTTTCCCATTTTGCAGGATCCAATCGAAATGCTTCCAAAGCACCTTTTTGGCATAAAGTCCTAGCCATGTTAATATTCCTAAGGTAGCATCATTTGACTGAATAAGAATGATAAGAGAAGTCTAAAAAAAATGGTGAAAATGGGTCAATTGCATATATAAATGCTAACAATATTGACAGAAATTATACTTTTAAAGGGATAAGAAAATTAAGGCATACTCATATCCCCTCATAGTATTTAGCACTAGGTTATCCTTCACTATATTAATTAGTCATAATTGACCCAACTGCTTGCATCACAGAGACAGAAGTAAAATTCTCTGATGGAATAAGTTCGAGACCCCAAATACAGATGCAAAAATTAAATAACCCAAATAAGACATTGGTTTCGAACTCATTATACTAACAATCCTGCTACATGTACGGAAATGATTGACAAATTTTTTTATAGATTGCCAGCTACCAAAATTTAATTAGCTGATGGACAAAAAACATAGTTCAACTAGGCAATGCAGTTTGCCACCTGTACATCTGAAATGCTTTCTATACATTTCATCTGTGCAAGGAGTTTAATTCTCATGCTAATAACATGATTTTCTTAAGAAATATTATGAGCATAAACCCTGAATTTTGAACGTGAAAGTGATTAGGAGAATTGAAATAGAAAGAAAGTACCTTCCATTGTCGGGCTTTCTTGATCTCAATAATGTCTGCAATCTCGGGATCAACAACTTCAAGTGGAGCATTAAGTTGCTTTGGCCACTACTGATGTGATCCAAGGAGGTAACGAATTACCAAGAATTTGATTATTGAGGGAAAGAACCTAAAGCTATGTTCGAGACCTCGAAGGGTTAATAAATCTATGCAAATTACTTGTTCAAACTGTGGAGTTCAAAAGGATAAAGTATGCAAGCCAAAGTGCAAGTTTCACGTTGGATTGAAGTTTGAAACAATTGGAATCAACTTGTTGCCAACAGTCGAAGTAGAGCCAAAACATAAAGCTATGCGACCACATAGCTTTGAAACTCATGCGGTAGCATGAGTTCAATCTGAGAGCAAATGGGCATTTTTCAGTTATTAATATGCAACCGCATAGAGTCTTTTCGGCATGATTTTTTTTCTTTTTCACAAGATAGTTTATTTATGTTAAAACTCTTGTTTTTGGTAATTTTGGTATTCTTAGGACTTTAATTCCGTTTTATCATGTTTTTAGGGTTTAGTATAAATAGGATATTTTATTTTTCATTGTAATCAACTTGATTTTTGAGAGAATTTATACAAGGGGCTGTTTGCTTCCACTTTTCTTGTTCTTCATTGAATAATCCGAATTTATCGAGAAATCACTTTTCTTGTGGCATTCACAAATCCGGGTGATATTCATAAATCATGTAATCAAGAGGTCGATAATTTATTCAATTATTGGTTACTTGGTTAATCTTTTGTGGGTTAAATCCAAAACCTTGCTTGTTGGGGTTTTTGAGATTCAGTTTCAATATTGCTTGGGTTTTGCAGTTGTCGTTGCTACGCTAGTTCACATTAGTTGATATCAAAGTTTAAACTTCAAATTCAATGTTATATATTTCGTTTTTGTTGTTGAGCCTTTTGTTTTTGTTTTTCGCTGTTCTTCGTGTTTTTCATTGTTTTCGAGTCCTTAATTCGTAAAAATACCAAAAAATTTTCAAAAGTTATTTTTTGGCTAATTTAACATTCAAATCAGCTTTCCTTTATTTTGTTGGTGTCGTAGTCAATTTTTCTATCAAAGCAGTAAAAAAAAGGGGTAAAAAATGAAATTAAAAAAAGAAGAAGAGAGGGACCGAATTTTCAAAAAAAAGAAATTGTTGCTTGAATTATTTTGGAGATTGCTAGCATCCTACAATTCTTGCTTAATCAAATTTGGTTGTCTAGTCCCATTCAAAATTTGCAATCACATTCCTTGAGTCTATCAATTCACAAAGTCTCATTCTCATAGGGTTGGATTCTACAAGAATTATTCGAGATTGAGTTCGAATTTGTTCTTGAAGCATTTGATTGGAAACATTGAGTGGAAAAATGCTGAGTGATGAGATCAATAGAATGTAAAAGCCAAATACATAAATAAATAGCAACACCAGGGTGAAATACAGGTAAGGAAGAAATATTATAGATTAAAGATGTCTGATGTTGAAGGATCAAATTTAAGCAGGAACAGTAATCAAACCAACATGTCTTACAATGTAATGTGATCGTTTGAGAGACTGTTAGTGGATATGAGAGATAGGATGGATAGACAGGAGGCTTGAATGGAAAGGTTAGACACAATGAAACATTACAAACTCTCATCAAAGGTGTTAAGCAAAATCAATCTTCCTCGTCTTTGTAGGAGGATCTGTTACTTCAAACTGTTTAGATAGATATTTGTTTATCTCATGTATATCTCAATTTGATAAGATTGTACTGTAAATTGATTTTGTATTGCCTATTTAATACAATCCAACCATGAACTAAATTCAGTTGTGGACTTCAAAATCTGTTCATGGTATCAGAGCATTTTTTTGGCTAACTGCTGTTTTCTTTGATTCTATGGTTGAATCCTCTTCATCGTCCACTTCTTCTCTTCTATTAAACACAATGGTGCATATGATCATCATTAAATTGAACTCTTCCAATTATCTTTTGTGGAAAAATCAGTTTCAACCTCTGCTGATCCGTCAAAACTTATTTCGCTATTTGGATGGAAGTGTTCCTACTCCATCATCTACTCTTAAATGCATCAATGGATAGAAGATTCCGAATCCAAAGTATGCTACTTGGCGTATGACAGATCAAATGCTTCCAAGTTTGGTTTACTCCTCCCTCATTGAAAAGGCTATGAGTGAAGTACTTGGAGTTCCTAATGCTCATGGGGCATGGCTTGCCTTGGAAGCATCTTTTTCTCAAAAATCTAAAACTAAAGAACCTCAACAGAAAGATGAATTGCAACTGATGCAGCATAACTCTCTTTCTGTGGCCAAATTTTCTCGAAAATTCAAAGGATTATGTGATCAACTTGTAGGTATTGGTCGCCCTATTGATGACACTGATAAGGTTCATTGGTCTTGGGTGTAGAATTTACTACATTCTCTACCACCATGATATCACAATCTTCCCTACCGACCTTAATGGATCTTGTGCCCAAGGTGATTTGTCATGAACTATTTTTTCGTTCTCTGTCTTCACAGATAGTTCATTCTGCTTTCACAATGAAGATGGGTAATAATAATACTCAAAATTGGAGTGGTAACAAAAATGGTGGAGGTTCAAAGCAAAACTCCTCTAATGTTTCTCCATCTCTCTCGAGTGAATCTATTTCTATTTTTCAATTATGTGAACATGTGGGTCAGACAGCTCGACGTTGCTGGACTTATCGTAAATTGAAGAAGAAGCAAGCTGCACACATTTTTGAAGCCTTTTTTGCTTGCAATAATTCAAATAATATCGACCATGAGTGGTATCTTGATTTTGGGGCTATATCACACATGACACATGATGTTGATGGTTTAGATAAATCTGCTCTCTACTCTAGTAATGATTGTGTTTTTGTTAGAAATGGCCAGTCACTACCAATCACACACACAAGTTCTCTTTCTACTCTTGTTCTATCTAGTTCCTTGTCACTGTGAAATATTCTTATTGTTCCTGACGTAACCAAAAATTTGATTTCTATTAGCCAACTCAAGCGTAAGTCTATTTATTTTGTCATATTTACTCCTTCTGATTTTTCTATGTAGGATTTGGCAACACGGGCAGTGATGGGAGCTGAAAAATGTGAGAATGGGTTGTATGTGCTAGAATGGTATCACAAGGCTTTAGTTTCCATCCTTCAGTCGAATTAAATTCGAGTTCCTTCACATTTGAGGCATGCTCGTTTAGGTCATCCCCATGATCGTGTTATTAAGTCTCTTTCTAGTTATGGTTTTATTTCCTATAGTGATAAAATTAAAGACAATGTTTTAGAATTATGCATTGGCTGTAGGCTTGGTTAAAGCCATCGTCTTCCATTTGACAATAATAATAACCGTTGTTCTTCACCTTTAGATCGTATTCATTGTGATCTTTGGGGACCTTCCCCAATTTTATCAAGATCAGGATACCGTCACTATGTTGTTTTTATTGATGACTACTCTAGATTTAGTTGGATTAATCCTTTTGAAATTAAAATCTAACTTCTATGATGTTTTCATTTTTTCCAAAAATTTGTCGAGACTCAATTTGCTAGACCTATTAAATCATTTCAATGTGATGGCGGCACAGAATTTACCAATAATAGATTTCGGTCTCATTTGTCCAATTGTGGTATTGCTATTCGTATTGCTTGTCCTTATACTCCTAGTCAAAATGGTGTAGCTGAACATAAGCAACGTCACATTACTGAAATGGGTTTAACTCTTTTGTTTCATTCTACTGTTCCTCTTATTTTTTGGGTTGAGGCTTTTTCTACAGCTTTTTATCTCATTAACTGGCTCCCTTCATAAGCCCTTCATGACAAATCACCATATAACCTCCTTTATGGTACATCACATTCCTACTCTACTCTTCGTACCTTTGGAAGTCTTTGTTTTCCATATTTGCGAGATTATGCTTCTCACAAGTTTTCTCTACGATCTGCAGCTTGTATTTTTCTCAAATATAACCATCTTCATAAAGGTTTTCGATACCTAGATCATAAGATAAATCGTGTTTATATTTCACGTCATGTACAATTTTATGAACATATTTTTCCGTTTGCTAGTACCTTTAATGCGACGGACCTCATGTCTGCTGACATTATTAAATTTTCAAAATTTTGTAACATTGATTCTAATCAGCCACATAAGCCTTCTATAGGTACATCAGGTGTACAAGAGTCCTGTCTTAAATGCAATGATCTCCCTCTCTCTTTTCCCCCACAACCTAACTCTTCAGTTACTTTCTTGCCTCTCTTCAAAAATCCAAGTCCTCAAATACAACCTGAAATACAACCAGAAACATCTGCACCTGTGCCTGGTTCAATTCCATCATCTCACTCAATGACTACTCAAGCGAAAGCAGGTTTTTTCAAACCAAAAACGTATCATGTGTTGTCTCATGTTCCTTCTTCATTAACCTTTCAAGCTTTAATTGCTCTTAAAGAACCATGGGGTTTTAAGTCCACTATCAAACACCCCGATGGTTATCTGCAATGGAAGACGAAATCAATGCATCGAAGAACAATGATACATGGGTTCTTGTACCTCGTCCAAAAAATCATAATGTGTTCGGATCTAGATGGATTTTTAGACCAAATTATGGTCAGATGGCTTTATTAAGCATCACAAGGCCCGTCTTGTAGCTCAATGGTTCTCTCAAGTACACGTATTTGATTTTGAGGATACATTTAGTCCAATGGTACGACCAGCTACAGTTCGGCTCATCCTATCTTTAGCAACTATTTCAGGTTGGCATTTGCATCAACTTGATGTTAAAAATTCCTTTCTACATGGACACTTGACTGAGAAAGTCTATATGGAGCAACCACCTGACTATATTGATTCTGTTCATCTAACTCATGTTTACATATTAAAACGTGCATTGTATGGTTTGAAACAAGCTCCACGTGCTTGGTTTCAACGTTTTAACCAATTTCTCTTCAAAATTGGTTTCATTCTAGCCAAGCAAATTCCTCTTTATTTGTTCTGCACTCTGACACTTGCACTATTTATTTGCTCTTGTATGTGGATGATATGGTCATTACAGGTAACAATCCTTCTATGGTGCAAGCTCTAATCATGCAATTTTTAAAGGAATTTTCTATTAAAGATCTTGGTAGTCTACATTATTTTCTTGGTGTTGAAGTCCAACGTAATGACAAGGGCCTCTTTTTAAGTTTTAAGTCAAGCAAAGTATGCACTTGATCTTCTTGAGTGGGCAAATATGATAGATCGTAATCCGATATCTTCTTCATTTGTTGTTGGTCATCACCTTACTACTGATGGAGAGTCATTTTCTGACCCCACTCATTTTCATTGCTTAGCAGGAGCTTTGCAATATTTGACTATCACACGGTTGGACTTGTCTTATAGTGCGAATTCCATTTGCTAATTTATGCATGCACCCACTGTCGAGCATTTCAAATCTCTGAAACGTATTTTACGCTATGTGAAGGGTACATTTTATTATGGGCTTCAACTTTTTGGATCATTTTCTCCTAAACTAACAGCCTACTCAAATGCTGATTGGGCTGGTTGTCTAGACACTAGGCGATCTACTACGGGCTATGTTATATTTTTTGGTGACAACCTGATCTCTCGGTGTTCCAAGAAACAAACAGCTGTATCTAGATCAAGCACTGAAGCTGAATATCGCTCTCTTACAGCTGCTGCAGCTGAAATTGTTTAGATTATTCAGTTGTTACGCGATCTTCACATTCATCTTTCGGTTCCACCTTATGTCTTATGTGATAACAAAAGTGCTATTTTTATAGCTCAAAATCCTATCACTCGCCCACGATCCAAACATATTGCCATATATTATCATTTTGTACGCGAGTTGGTATCTCAAAACAAGCTCACACTCTAGTTTGTTCCCTCCAAACTACAACTTCCAGATATATTTACCAAGGGTCTCTCAAAGCCTTTATTTTTGTTATTTCGCAACAAGTTGAGCGTGACTCCTTCAGCAATACTCACCTTGAGGGAGAGTGTTAAGCAAAATCAATCTTCCCCGTCTTTGTAAGAGAATCTGTTACTTCAAATTGCTTAGACAGATATTTGTATATCTCATGTATATCTCAAGTTGATAAGATTGTACTGTAAATTGATTTTGTATTGCCTATATAATGCAATCCAACCATGAATTGAATTCAGTTGTGGACTTCAAAATCTGTTCAAAAGGCATCAAAGGATCTCTGATCAGGCTCAAATATTGTACCTTTCTTTATCATAATAAAAAAGGGGGGTGAAAAAAAAAGAAAAAGGAATGACCTCAAACCTAGACTAAACAACAAATAGTTGAAATTGCTTCCATTGGACTAAAGAACTCAATCATTAAACAACAACCTCACTTCTCTCAAAAAATTACCCTAGCTCTTATTTCATATTGAAACACACACAAATCTTTCGACCAGAAGTTAAAGATCATAAGAGAAGACAACGAAGAAGACACCAAAAAGACTAGAATGTTGCTAAGAAAATCAAATGTGAGAAACTGAAGTAGGACAAAGTGGGGTTGATTATTTATACCCATACGCTCATCTTTAATCTCGGATGAAAATCAATGGTCTATAACAACTAACAACTTTGCACATTTAAGATTCGACAATTAATACTAAAGTCATGCTTCCAAAATTCATTTTTGTCCATTTTTGAGTGGTGCGGCTTTGGGTCTCATCTAATTAGAAATTATCAGGCAATATAAGTGTATCGGGCCAAGGCAATTTTCATCATAGCTCGATTGGCTGGATTTAGCATCACAGCTCAACAGATGCTACCTTCATGTCAATGGTGTTATAATATTAATCTAGTCTAAAACTTAATGTAAATAATTCGCTCATTGCACAATCAATCCACATCAAATTATGTACCTGCATTGCCCTCAAATAGCCCCATGTTTTCAATTTTTTTTATATGTATATTGCATGAATAAATGAATATGACAAACTAACTAAACTAAATCCCTAAACTCAATTCCTACATTGTCCTCAACGTAGTCGAATTTAAGGGAGAAAAACCAGGACTCTACGGATACTAATAGGATGATGGATGTGAAATGATCAAGCAAAACCCGCAAGCATGCAGGATTGTTAGCAAATAATAAACATGATAGGTTAGAATACCGTCCCAAAGAGAATAAATTTTAATTCAAGTGTCCTAGCTTTTTATTCAAATTCAAATTATGTAAAATCAAAGAGATTATGATTTGTAATTATGCTAATAAGTATGTAAAAATATTTATATGTATAAATGAACGGATAATTGCATTAAGCCCCATTTTTGGGGAAAGAATGTATTTTGAGTAGTTGATTTATGGAGAGTGTGTGATTAAAAATTAAGAAAAATTTTGGATTTGTGTGTAAGATTATTTTATTGAAGAATGTGTGGTTAAAAATGAATTTTTAGAAGAATGATGCTCAAATAGGAGCTGTAGAATTCGCCTATTGCTATCTATTTCAAATCTAAATTATATAATTTAGTTTTATACATTCTTGACAATTGATAATCATATGATATTTAACTTTCTTTTTCAAAATAAATTAATTCGCTATTTGTTTGTGATTTAAATTCATATTTTAATCTAAGTCAAAGTCAACAATCAATTTTAACCGTATATTTCACTGGTCACATAACTTTTCAACCACACATCTCATCAACTTTTATCAAAATCTACTAAAATCTTATATTAATTCCCACCACACATGGGGCTAAGTCTATTTTAGTCACGATCCGATCATATTCTTAATTAAAATGAATGGGATGCATTGTATTACATCATTATCAATAAAATTGCACACACGATATATGTTATTCCTAACATCTATTGCCCGTGTGTTAACATTACAGCGTTCTAAACTTAATTATCAGTTTTTCAACACTACAACAAACAACTAATTATCTAAATGGTGTGCAAATATTTAAAGAATACAACAATGATGCAAAATTAATTAAGAAAACAAAATTTACTAAATTACTAGTCTTGAATTAAAATAAATAATCAATAGGGTTCATTTTCATCCAATATAAATATATGTCAAGTCTAACATGATTTCATATATATTACAAGAAGATTATGAATAGATGTCACCCAGATCATGAATTAATTTAACGTATCCTATTCTTCAATTTCAAGATCGAAATCTTCAAATTATTGATGTAATTGCCCTTCAATTTCTTGTTAGGTTAAACTTCTCTCTCGAAAGATGTAAATTAGCTCTTGTTCTTGATAAATTTTGTGATATGATATGGTATTAAGAAGCAAGAGAGAGATCCCTAATGTTTTGCCCAAGTTTAGATTTTATAAAGATTGAAAATATGTCAAAATTGTGTACAAATTGGATTCCAAAAGAGTTTGAATAAAAGGGCCATCAGATGAAATTTTGAACTGTGCGCATGCCCTAGTATCAGTGGCGTGCATGTGCCATAGACACTATCCAGTCTCAAGTTTGAGAATTGTGACACTCGCGCTCGTGCAATTTTGTGTCTGAGTAACTATCGACATTATTATTATAACTCCCTCTCAATATTCGATTGAGAAGATCAAAATGCATTAGAAATATAGCTCAATGAACTACAATTCTTTTAAAAGTATCATATTTTCAATTTGAACATTTACTATCCAAAAAAAAAGGGTCTCAACATGAGACTGAGAATTTGTAGCATAACTTATATGGATAGAAATTGACTATGTTTCAATTTTTCATTATTTTGACTTTTAATTGCATTCAATTGCTTTTATTTGATCTTCAATTACTTTTTACGACTCAGATCAACTTCAATATTTACATTTTGATACTTGAACTTTGAATTTCATTCATTTTAGCCATTTCCGCTCATTTTAACTAATTCCACAATTTTCATCGAATTGCACCTAACAAACGAAACATATACTAATTAAGTCATAAGTCACTGAAATTCATAACAATTAATCTCAAAAAATTTTACGAAATACATTTATCATGAAGTTGGAATATGAAGAATCTTTGACCGATTTCCCTTTTCCAATTCCTTTTTCTCCTCTAGAGTCAGGAAATAGGTTACAGATTTGCAATATACTTATTCAGTAATTATTTATGACTTACATACTCTTTCATGTATATTTGCAGCAACTGGTTACTTGCATCTTTGTCTGTTGCATGGGGCATATTCATCTTTGGTTTTAGTTGATCACAACTGTAGTTATACAAATCTTGTTGACATTGTGATATCTGAGTTTTAGATCTTGTAAAAGTCTTTATCGGAATCATACTAGCTCCTAGATGTTAGAATTGGGTTGTGTCCCGAAATCTTGTAAAATATTTGATTAGAAATATTGTTGGAGTAGTGTTGGGAGTTGGTAGTAGATTTGAAGAAGTCTTGAAAGAGTTCGAGAAGAATAAGGAGAAGGATTCCCCTTTGTGGCAGTTTTTCATTCATATTTCATCCCAAATATTCCATTATTAATTTTACTCATTGTATCGGAACTTTACCTTATATTAAACTCTTCATATATTAATTCTCCTAATATGTTAGCGATTTTTTGGTTATAAATAAGTGATGTACAACATATATTAAAATTGACAGATTGTACAATTAGTTATTAGTCCAAAGAAATCATTTGTAACTCCTTACTATTAATTATAATGAATTCTCCGTCTCTATCCATTGTTTTTCCAGATTTGGGGTTTCGTGTGTGTGTGTGTGTGTGTGTGTGTGTGTGTGTGTGTGTGTATATTTATTTATTTATTTATTTTGTGATCCATTATTTTTATATTGTCCATATTTTCTCGTCATTTAATTATTTGGCTTGATTATTACACCATTCAAAAGAGAAATTCTAAAAAGCTTATAAAGAAGGAAAATATCACTTTGTGAAAGATAACAAGTCGTGAAATATGGAAGATGTGATGGATATGTTGACAATTGAAAGACATGCAACGGCTTGGTGCCATTAAATGAAGGCCAACATTTAAAAAAATAAGGAAATTAATAGAGGAGTTTTTGTTTATTTTGATTAAATTCTCTCTTCCTCAGTAATTATCCATAATTAGAAGTTATATTATTAATATTAAATTATACGATTAATATTTAAAAAGTAGAATTATAACTTGATTTGTGAATAAATAAACTTTAAAACTAATTATTGAAGTTGAAAGTTAAAAAAACATATGTGAATATATTTTTCTCAATTTTAGGGTGTAGTGGCCCTAATTTCTCCATTTATAAATGAGATTCCTTTGGGCTCTTTCCATGTCAACTTCCTTTATATAGACAGTGATCTATTTCAATCTATGGCATTCATCATATTTTTCTACGACGTCCTTAGAATGGTATTGCAACCTTCTGAATATTTCTACAAGTATCCTACTAGTTCTCTCTTGTGCTCTCTAAGTCTAGTTTCACTATCTTGCCTAATTTGCTAGTTTCGTTGTGTTGATAAAATCATAGAAGGCTGACTTAATTTGATGACCATGAGGGCGAAAATATGAGAGAAGCTAAGATCAAACGGCGCTTGGAAACAACTTATTTCCCTAGCAAAAATCTATCTATGAAAAATCTAATATGACGAGAATCAATTAAAATTATTAACTTTGAACATGTACAAACAACTATATTTTTTGACTCAGCATTAAAGAAACATGGGTACCAATAATAAAAAATTAAATAGTCATATATATGAGAAAAGCTTTGGTGGGATGATTGCACCGTCTTACGTGGTGCGACCGTGGGGCGGTCTCACCTCATTGAGCAAAGGTGGACCACCCAACTAGGTGGTTACTTTTCATTTGATAATGACATCACGTAGAACGGTGCGACCGACCGTCCTAACAAAGTCTTTCTCCATAAATTATCATTCTATATTAATTAAACCTAAATTATTTTAATACAGATATATAACTATCTAATTAAAAACATTTCACCCAAAACAAATAGTTAATAAATCTGTCGACCATCAAAAATTTGTGATACCTATTCATTAAAAATATTAATCAGAATCCGATAATGAATTAGAGAAAGAATCGGGGTTACATAATCTTTGATTCTAACAATTTTTCTTTGCTTAGTTCTATGAAAAGTGAAGGTGTCGACAAGAAACAAGTAGGCTGGCCAAAATATCCTTTGTACCTAATCACTTGCTTCATGTCCTATATATAAAATATATGGTTATTTGTTTCCCATTTTGAGAGATTGAGTTATGGTTGTTTATTTATTTATATATAGAAGAATTTTTCTTTTTTAATAAATCCTAGGAAAATATTATATTTTTTGAGCGATTGTTATTGAGCTTTTGCACATTTTCGTTAATCCATGAACAGGATCTATATAGATACCTGATTTCTACTCTCTCTCTCTCTCTCTCTCTCTCTCTCACTAATGTATTTGCATCCACATAATTTCTCTATTCTTTTGGGAAGTTGTTAATTTAATTACTATGCTAGCTATTTTTTTTTTTCTTAAGTTTCAACGGACTAACATATTTCATACAGCATAAGGTTATCAAACTTTCGATATTAAAATATTTTTCACCGGCCATAAATTTTTTCTCAATTTGGTGTCACTATTTCTCTCCATATTATCTTCACACAACTAGAAATAATTTTATGGCTTTCATTTGGGTTCTTGTTTTGTTTTGTGTCTCTTATTGTTGGAAAATTGGGTTTAATTAGTTGGCTTGACCAACTTTTGACCAATTAATTTAGTGGATCCCGTTAATCGGAAATAAAATTTCTTTGGTCGAATGTGTTCTACTCCATGAGTAGATTAATATGGTATATTTACTTTTTCAAAACCAATTTAGGGTGAATGAGAAATTAAGGTCAAAAGATACCCACTTGATGTTGAATTGAAATAGGTGGGAAATTGAAAAATATCAATCCCACATAGGAAAACTAGAAGAATATAAACCACCTTATATAGCTTAAGTTTGGGACTTGGGTTTGGGCCCCAAGAGGTACCAATAGTCTTTGAGGGAGGGAGAACCTATATACTAGTAGGTTAAGCTAAAACCCACATGCGCGCGCCGTCGCCGCCGACCAATCGGGTTGGGTCGGGGGTCTTTTTTCTTAAGTTTCAACGGACTAACATAATTCATACAACATAAGGTTATCAAACTTTCGATATTTAAATATTTTTCACCGGCCATTAATTTTTTCTCTAGTTGGTGTCACTATTTCTCACCATATTATCTTCACACAATTAGAAATAATTTTATGGCTTTCATTTGGGTTCTTGTTTTGTTTTGTCTCTCTTATTGTTGGAAAATTGGATTTAATTAGTTGGTTTGATCAACTTTTAACCAATTAATTTAGTGGGTCCTGTTAATCGGAAATAAGATTTCTTTGACCGAATGTGTTTTACTCTATGAGCAGATTAATATGGTATATTTATTTTTTCAAAACCAATTTAGGGTGAATGAGAAATTAAGGTCAAAAGATACCCACTTGATGTTGAAATAAAATAGGTGGGAAATTGAAAAATACCAATCCCATATAGGAAAACTAGAAGAATATAAACCACCTTATATAGCTCAAGTTTGAGACTTGGGTTTGGGCCCCAAGGGGTACCAATAGTCTTTGAGGGAGAGAGAACCTACATGCTAGTAGGTTAAGCCAAAACCCACACGCGCGCGCCGTCGCCGCCGACGGGTCGGGGGTCTTGGGCTTGGGCCAAGGTGATATATATTTTTTGGTAAAATAACATATAATTATTTTATTATAATAATAATAATAATAATATATTTTATATTGTTAATTTTTCTTCCTCGAATTTTCTGTGTGTGACACGTGGTGCGGTGCTTCTAGAATTTGGCGGGTTGTGACGGTTGACTGTCCAAACTGTTTGTGTCTTTTAGACTGGGACAAGGGGTGAGTGCGAGTCGGTTCGGTTCGGTTCTAAAGAGAATCGAACCGAACCAAATTTTTCGGGTATCTAGTAAATGGAACCGTCGGGTCCAAATATAATTATGGAACCGTTCGGGTTCCGTTCCGTTCCGTTCGGTTCTGTACTATAATTAAATTTTTAACATTTATAACAACATTATATAAATACGACTAATGATACATTCAATGGTTTTGGAATGTCAGAGACTAGTAAACTACCTTGTTCAAATGATTGCTACGATCAAAGTTTCGGTCGGCGGAAGTCACAGCTTCAATCGGAGGTCAGAGTGTCGGCCGACGATTGTATATGTTTTGGAATATTAGCGAGGTCGCGAGAGTGAGTGTGAGAGTCGAGACAACGTTATGCACTTTAGTGTAGGTGCTTAGGGTTTTTAGTGGATTTGATATTGTTTGGCTAAGAAATGAAACAATAAAATGGGTAATTGGGCTAAAAATAAAAAAATTAGAAATGAAACAAATTATTGGGTCAAAATTTTGTTTTTAATTTGGATTTAGAAATCATTAATTTATTAATTTGTTTAGAAAAAATTAAAATTAAAATAATTTGATTTTACTCAATATAAAAAAAATTAGAAAGATTTGGTTCTTATTTGGTTATTCGATTCTTGGTCTAGAACCGAGAACCGAACCGTACCCGTCGGTTCTCAATTCAGATACCCGTTCGGGTATTTAATTTGACAAGAACCGTTGGGTTCGGTTCGGGAGATTTGCCTAACCCTAGTTGGGACACAACCTTTCAACATCTATAAATAGGCCCTCATACCCCGATTTTTATTCATTCCAAAATCAGAATTGATTTTCTACTCTTCCGAAAATATCCCCTTGTCCCTGCATAATTTCTGCTTTTATAATTCAGTTCTCAAAAATTACTTTTTGTGCATTTTAGTCATCCAATGTGTGTGGAGAGATCTAAACTTTACGGGTTCGTCGAGTCTTGTAATTTGGAGTACTACTATTACAAGATGAGGTCGTTGTATCTTGGGAAACGAGTGCTGCAATACCGTCAGTACCAGTGCGGGGTATTATCGTTTTAAGGAGAAAGAGTCGAACTCTTGCTTCGACCATTCAAAATCATCCAAACGTCGTTACTCTGCCCAAATATAAATTACGGTGACACTATTATTTGCCAATCTTTTTCAACAATGTTCAATGATTCTAACTCTTTATCTTTGTTAAAACCAGAAACCAAACTTATAAATTACCATCTACTTACATACCAAACCATAAAATAGTGTTAATTAATTATTGCTATTGTATTCATTACTCAATTTTAAAGTATTAAAATTTTAATATATGATCAATCGATGTAAGCACATCCTCATCAGTTGATAAAGTGAACTAAAGTAAGAACAAAGTGAGAGAGAGAATTCAAAGCGATATGGATTGCATAGACTTCGTGTCGAGCCACCCAAGATTTGACGACGACGGAGTAGGGGATCGTGTTGGTTGGTATAGTAGCTGGATGTGATGACACGAAATTCATATTTGTGTTTTTATAATCTCTATTTTGTACTTCGTGGATCCAAAAGGGAAGTTTTATATATTTTTATTTTAGAAGTTAGGCCTAAACTCCCGTTGGTACTATTTTTTTGTTATTAATAAATGGGAAATTTTCAAAAATGGCCAATTACACGCTTGTCAATTAAAAAGTGTTCAATTTTAATATCTCTTACAAAAATGGCTAAATTTGGTATCAATTTGTCTTTTATACCCTCAATGAAAACAAAACAAATTTTATTATTATTATTATTATTATTATTATTATTATTATTATTATTATTATTATTATTATTATTATTATTATTATTGTTTTTTCAATGTCTCACAAATTTCTAGAAAATTAATATAGCTTCCATGAGAAGCTATATTAGTAACAAGGTAATACCTAATAGGTAAATGTCCTCTCATTATATATTAGGTAATGACCAATGATTTTGAGTAGAATTAAAGATGATGAAGTAGAAAATTGTTAATTCAAAAAAATCTACGTACTTCTAAATTCATAAGAAAATCATATAATTTCATTTTGAGAAATTTAATATCATCCACAATTCCTCAGAGAAGGCAAATTTTCTTCGAAATCTCATTTTTGTTACTAAGTTTGTATTTGACAGTTACTGTGATATATATGATGAAAATGTATGGTTGGATTTTTCAAACAATAAGTAGATATTTATTATTAAATTATTAGAGTATTTTAAAATCAAATTCATGTTTTGTTTTGTATTTTTCAAACATGGTGTCACGACTTATTTAAATAACTTTGATATATGGATTTGCATTAGTTATGCGTTGACAATGCTATTAATGGAGGAATAAATTCCTTGCAAGAATGGTTGTTGATATGGTGAAGTGTTTGGCTTACATATCGTTCTCAACATTTTATAACTGTCGAGAATGACACCTAAAATGTAATTCTTGACGGTATTTTAATGTCTAGAATTACATTTTATTAACTTAGCGAAGTTACCGAATATTTTGTGTATACCATTAACCATATTGCTTATGGATAGCATGTTTGTTTTGGGTATTCGTGTTAGCTAATATTTTTTGCATTGAAGACTTACAAAAATGGGAGATGTAATGAGATTTGTTATCTCGCATGGCGGTACATTTGTCAACACAGAGGATGAGTGAAAAGTGGTTTGAGAATCGAACAACATCAACTGTTATTCGAAGAGATATTAGACATGAAATTATTGAATTATTCGAAAAGCTTCATCTTGACAGAATGAAACTTCGAATCCACCTAAAGTTTAAAGTTCCAAACATGAATTTCAAGAACTACGATTTCAATATCATTACACATCTACATACTAAATTTCAAACAACACCAAGGAGAAATCATATTATGGAGTCCGTAAACTACCAAACAACATAAACTTCACCACTTCGCCAACATAAATCATGACAATGACATTGAGTTTCTTATTTGAAGTGGTCACAAAATTATGATAGACAAAGATATCTACATGTCCTCAACAACGGATAGAGAAGATATCTCACTACCATCATCAATGTCAGAGCTTATGATGACGACATCTCCCATGACATCCGAACCCAATCCAACTTTGCCGACCAACTCGTTGATGTATTGAATGCCAAAAAAAGATGGTGTTTGTCCTATGGGATTTCGATTGGGATGATCTCAATGTCGGTATTGCGATCACCAATTGTCTGTATTGGCTCATCTTCGTTTCCCAAATCAGGAAATGGAATTGGATGAACACTCATCCAATAGTGATAGTTCTTGAATTGAGGAATATAGGGAACAATAACATGCATTTGTTCATCATCGCCCGTATCGATAATGATTGGATTGTCCGTCGAAGACTCGAGCAGGGAGAGATTTACAACAATATGAGGTGTTTCTTCGGTTGAAGAAGACAAGTTGAAAGAAACTCTTCCTGCTAGAATTTTTTTTAAGAAGAATTGTATTTAAACATTGTCTTTCAACTCAATGCATGCTATATAGAGGTGTAAAGTATGGTTAATGAGGTATAGTTGCATTACAAAACTACACACCAACTCTTAGTCTAAATATTTACAATTTATTGACATTTGTTTGGCAACATAGGTTGTAGACCTTGTGCTTGTCACATGGATAGTGAAATTGAATTTATTACCAGCATGGATTTATAACGCACATTTGTTAAATCTCATTGTCATCTTGCCATTCGGTCCAATAGTTCTAATTTGCTCTTGACATTTCATGATACTTTCATCATTTGGAAAGTCGTTATCGACATTTGGACCTTGTTTATCTCAACACTTGACAGTTCATGCATTTAGAACGAGATTTCATTCCATTTCCTAGAGTTATATATATTTCAGACATTTCTCAGCATTTAAAATGTTGTTCTCGACATAGGGAGAAGCGGGCATTTAATGTATGAATTGACATGGTACTTTTTCAAATTAATAGTATATGTTATGTGTCAAATTTTTATTGGCCAATACAATTTTAAATTGTATGAAAATTTTTGTCTTTAGTGTGGAATTAGAAATGTTAACAAGTGTATTTTGGTCTAAATAATCGCAAAATTGGCATTGAAGAAATTTTGGACATTTTTGCAAATGGTCATGTGAAGATGGCTATTTCTTGCAATTTCCTCTTAATTAAATCGAGCCATCCAGTTCATTCAATATATTAAAATAAAAATGCAATATATAAATACAATTTGACACACAAATTTGCCATCTTCCGACAGCAGTTGCTAGCGATTATTACCCATCGCTATCTCCAACAAACATCAATAACAGTTGTTGTAAACAATTTACTATCTCTGATAACACTTGTACAAGTAGAAAACATTAATATTAAATATTGTACTTATTTTTGACATATTAACAATAAATTATACAATATAAATTTGTATATCAAACTTATAAGATGGTAGCTTAATTGCTCAATTTGGTATAAATTCGCAGTTGATGATTTAACATTATATTGGAAACATTAATTAGTAAGGGTCTATTTGAAATGATTTTTGCTTTTGTTTCTATTTTTTGTAGAAGAATTTTATGAGGAAGTTCCTTTAAAAGCTCTTTTATTCAAAAAGTATTTTAGAAAATTATCCAAACAGTTTGAAAAGCAATTTCTTAATCTCAAAAGCAGATTTTTGACTTTTTAAAAATCTTGCCAAATGGGTCCAAATACCATTTGTTATTTATCAAACAGTAATCATTTAAATTCTTAAACTGAGATACAAGCATAGTTCTACTACTTTGTCGAGCTGCACCTGAAAAACCAACCATATATTCTTTTAACTTACAACCAAACAAAAGGGGGGGCCTGGCATGGAGGGTGTGGAACTCCTAATAAAAGTTTTAAGTAGTTATTTCTCACCTAACATACATCTCTAACTAACACATTGATTTAACTAATTATTTTAAGTTTCTAAACTTTTTTTTCCTTTATTACTTTTTTCTCTCTAAATTCAGTCTAACATGTTAAAATGAGATATCAGTAGGGATGGCAATTCGACTCGTCGGCTCGGGCGCCATCCAAGGTTGAAACTCGGGCCGAGCCCAAGCCGGCCCACGAGCCTGGAAAAAAAAAATTATGCAGCACTTAAGTGGCTGCCTTTTAAGGTAGCCATTAATAATTATATTAATAAATAATAATAAAAAAGAGGTAAAAAAAGCGAGCTTGCCCGGCTCGGCCCGTAAAGGCTCGAACCAAAAGCTCGGGTCAAGCAAATTTTTTTTGGCCGAGCCGCTTCGAGCTCGGAAAAAAGCCCGCTCACTTTACCCAAGCCGAGCCCGAGCATCAAGTTTTGACTCCCGAGCCGGGTCGGCTCGATTCGACTTGTTGACATTCCTAGATATGAGTTACAAGTAAGTTAAATATAGTGTGAAAGCAAAAATCAAGAAATATACACAGATATTCGATATAGATAAATTAACCTTTAAATATAAAATTTAACACCAGGAGACTTTATATACATGCATACCTAACTTCAATAAAATCCCTTGATTACAGCAACTATCTGATGAAGCACATTCATGAAAAAACAGCAAAAATTGGCCCACAAATTGGTACAAATAATAATGAAGCAAATGGTTTGGGATTCCACTGGACAAACGCATCAAATATAAGCAAACCACTAGAAAACACACAGATCTTCTCCTTATCAAAGATTAAACTCCCTTCAATCTTAGCCTCTTATCTGCTGCAAAAAAAATGGAAGGTGATACCAACCGCCGCCGGCTTTCGTATTTCTCAGGCTGCATGTCGCCTTCATGTATTCCGGTTCATGAACAATACTCTAGAATTCACATTAGCCATGGAAACAACAGAAGCAGAAGATTGAGAAATTTCCTCAGAAAGATTGTTAATGAAAGCAAGAGTATATATGCACCTTCAAAACCTGTGAAATTTCAGTATGATGCAGTTAGTTATTCGCAGAATTTTGATGAGGGACTCCACAAAGAAGATTATCCTCAAGTGTTTCAAGAATTTAAATGGCGTGTGGTTAAATAATTTCATCGATTTTGTGAAAAAAAATAAATGTTTTATCGTTTGTAATTTTGAATATTAAATCACTTTTTAGATTCATCAGCTTCCATAATATTTTTCTGCATTAACCACCATGTGATCATCTCTCTGATCTCTCATTTGATAGGAAAATGAATTCAAACTACTCAAGAAGAGATGGATCGAAAATACAAATATGAACAAACCCCTGTTTGGTAGAAATTAAAATTTTAATCTAACTTAAAGTCAACAACTAATTTTAATCATACATTTTATAATCATACTATTTGAACAATTTGGTTGACTACTTGGTTACGATCATGTGAATTGGCAAGCATCATATTCATTCATTTGAAAAACTATTTATGAAATCAATGGCAAGAATCTTTCTAACACATACATTGTTAATCAAGTTGTATAACTAGATTAATCCTACATTTCATGGGATTCACAACTTTTCAATCACACATTTGATCAACTTTTATTAAAATCTACTAAAAGTCCGATTTTAATCCTCGCCAAACGATGGCTAAATAAATTTCTCTGACTTCTAATATATTAAGGTTGTGCTTGACGAACTTATTTAGATTGAAAAAAGAATTTAGTATAAAATTAAAAAGTAAGTGTTACCAAACTAAAAGAATTACACAATAAAATGGCTAGCTTTTAGCCTCGGGGATAAAAAGTCGAGTAAATATGCATTCGGTGTTTCAAGTCGTATAATTATTGAGTTTTAAAGTTTTCATCTTAAAAAGATAACGTTGTCAAAAAAGTAACCCAAATCCTTCAACTACACATTTGAGCTTTTAGCAGGATAAATAGTATTTTAGGTTTTTAAACTAATATTTCACAAGATTTTTATTCTTATTCTATTAACAATAATGACCATCCACGTATTATGTATGTTTTAGAAAAACTAGGGACATCACCCAGTCGGCTCGCGAGCCAAAGCTCGTAGCTCAGCCCAAAAAAAACGCTTGAGTATTTTTTGTCCGAGTTGAGCTAGCTGACGATTTTTTAATTTTCTTTTTTAAATTCATGAAATTCTAAATTAACAATATAATTTTGTACAATTTATACTAATTTTGTGAAAACTTCCATCACCATGCTATTGCTTTTGTAGCTATATCGACCTACTTTTTGCAAGCTATTGTGATAGTTGGCCCATTAAATAGGGGCCATTTTTGGCCTGTCATGAGCCATTTTTGGCCTGTGTCAGCCTGCTTGGCTTGACGGTCCACACAGGTCGGCACGAGCTCTGACCCAGGTAGGCTCAAACTTTTTTCCATCCGAATTGCTAACCATTTAAATCAATAGGCTCGCCTGTCATACCTAACCAAAACAATCAATTACATCCAAATGTCAATGTATCCCGGTAAATAGTACTTGTCCTAAACCATATTTCACGTTATCCCATTATTAGGCTTCAACCATCAAGCGAGAGTTATTGTGGCCACTCAATTTTTTGACTTATTTTCAACTACTTTTTGCTAAGTAAATGGTACTCCAATTACGTGTATGAGTAATAATTAACCCCCATTTGACCCCTATTTTATAGAATTGAAAATGGGTGAAATAGTATTTTTTGGAAAAATGAGTGATTGAAAAAGAAGGAAATTTTTTTATTTACTTATAATATTATTTTATAAAAAATTGTGTAGTTAAAAATAAGAGAAAAAAGAAATAGAATGTAAATTAATGGATGCCAAACGGAGCTATAATGCAACTAAATAACATCATCATAGGAGAGTAGAAAGTGATTATAATTTTAAGAAATGATGAAAGTGGGCCACGGCACAGCTGGATTTTTTTGGGTAATTTTATTATCTTTTTATTATTCAGCCAGGTAAAAATTCTTTAAAAAAAAAGACATTTTCTTTCAAATTTATTTTCATGCTCTCAATAAAATAATTTTGAAAGTAAACTCGTAAACTGTTTCCTATTTCTTAACTATACATTCTAAATAAATAAAATACTTTTTGCAAAATTTAAAATTTCCATTAAACAAGCCCTTAATTGCAATTAGCTGTTTTATATAATTTTTAGGAGCTGATGGGCTAATAGTAGGGAGATTTTTTTTAATTATTTTTTTTCAATAAATAAAGCAGTGAAACTGTGAGAGATTTATCCAATTCTTGGATTTAAGACGGTATTTTCTGTTCTTGTTTGTGCTTGTCTTCGTTTCTTACGCTTTCACTGTGTCAAAAAGTTAGCTTTTTAAACACCATTAGTTTATAGCCTTCTCCTCATTTTCGTTACGACGATATGGCCTGTTTTATAGTCATTGAAAACTTTTTTTTTTATTGCATTTCTTTTCGATGAAATTCATTTTCCATGTTTCGCTCACAGATGTGCATTTTCCTTATTTTGGTGGAAAATCAATTCTTGTCGAAATGGTGAGAATTGGTTTTCCACATTTTTTTTTTCATTTTTTGTTGTTTTTTTAATTTTTGGCAATGGGAACAAATGTAAAAGAAGATATCCCGCAAACTGACAATTTTCATGTAAAACAAAGCAAAACAAATATCAAAATATAGATATTTTTGGATATATTTTTTTATAACAATTGAAACAAATTCTAGGAACAATTGTAGAAGTAGATATCTCTTAAATTAACAATTATCATGAAAAACAAACTCAAACGACACAAAAAAAAAAACTTTTATTTTAACATTTTTCAAGTAAAAAATTATACCAATCAAACACTATTAATTGGCAATTGCCACTAAAACAAATTTTAGGCAATTTAATTCCCTTTAATTCGTTTTATTTCCATTCAAAGTCCATCTTTACAATCAAACAGACCCTTATGAAAGCGTAAGAAACGAAAACGAGTACAAACAAGAACAGAAAATACCGACTTAAATCCAAGAATTGGATAAATTATGCCCGCAGAAAGCAAGCCACGAAACTTTCATTTTTTCCCAGCACAATGAAATTTAGATTAATTATGAAACCTTTCCCATCCCAGAACATGAAATTAAGATGAGGCTTGCAATGTGTACAAAAAATCCATGCGTACTTTGATAGAATGATACGTGACATTCTGCCTTTATTTCTGCCAAAAATAAAAATAAAAAGTTTCGATAGTCAATCATATTTTGCCAACGATGCATCCGTCGACAAAGTGGGCATGAAATTCTTTACAAGCAAATAATTCCAATTAAGATTACTTCAATTCAAGACTATAGACCTATTCAATTCACCTTTAAGCCATGTGGACAAACTATAAACCACGAAAGATAACTCATTTCAAGAACTAAATAGATGTATTTAAGCCCCTGTTTGGTTTGGATAAAAAAAATAAATTTTTAGTAGATTTTGATGAATGCCGATAAAATGTATGATTGAAAGATTGAAAAAAATAATAATAATAAAAATAAAAATTTGTAATTTTCATGAAATGTGTGATTGAAAATAAATTTGAGAAAAAATGAATTTTGAGAAGGACCAAACAGAGGCTAAATTTCTTACAATTGTTGTATCTCAATTCAAGAATTTTAATCCGATTCCCTTTTTAAATATGGATACCCTTATGAATAAAAATGTAAACAATGCAGTTTGGCCCGTCTCTGAATTAGTGGGCCTGGTCAAGCGAACGCCTAGCTCAACAGCTTTTTTATTTTTCTTAAAAATGAGTTTGGAATAGTAGATTGATGGAAAATATGTGGTTAAAAAATAAGAATTTTTTTTTGAATTTACGTATATTATTATTCTATTGAAGAATGTATTGTTGAAAAGAAAATATAGAAATACGTATTTTGAAAATAATGAAGATCAAACAAAAGCTTAGAGTACGTTTAGTTTGTGTTTTTTATTTTCAGTTTTGAATTTATTTTTTGTTTTCCATTTTTGTGGGATTATTTTAAGTTTACAGAAAAAGTGTTTTGTTTTTCATTTTGAAAAACTATTTTTCAAAACAAAAAACTAGAAAACGTGTTTCGTTTAAAAACTTTAGAAATAGTTTAATGACATTTTATAGGAGCATGGGAAGAGAGAGATAGAGATAGAGAGGGAGAGGAGTATTTGTATTTGGGTAAGTGTTGTGTGATTTTATTAATTATTTTAATTTGAAAATTTTTTAAAAATATTCTAAAATTAACAATGTTGATTCTATTTTTTTTATGAAATTATCTTTAATTTATTTTTTTAAATTTATTTAAATAATATGAATAGTCTAAATTTTAAAAAAAGGTAAAGTAATTATTTATTTAATTTTTATATTTGTCTTTTATATAATTTAATAATTGAAATATTCTAAAATTAACAATGTTGATTCTTTTTTTTTTTTATGAAATAATCTTTAATTTATTTT